>NC_033636.1:9563314-9863314 GCF_001540865.1 Ananas comosus
TTTTTTATATTTTTTTTTTTTTTTTTTGTTTTTGTTATAGGCTGGCAGTGGAGGGGGTGGTGGGCTGGGTGCAGGGAGCAGTTGGTGCGAAACCGTCAACACGTGGAGGGCGCGAAAGGTTGGGCACGTGATCGGTGACTGCGTGACTCCAGCTGGCATGCGGGGGCGGTCGGCTGGCCGACCTTATCCTGTTTCCTTTCCCTCCCTCCCTGGCTCCCTCCCTCCTTCCCTTCCCCCCCACCACTGCACTGCATACACCAAATACCCCCCCACACACACCCCCTCCTCCTCTCGCATATACTCTCCACCCCACACTGTTTCCTTCCTTTTCTTATTTATTTTATTATTTTATTAATTAATTAATTATTAATTATTAATTATTAATTATTATTAATTAATTCCCCCTACAAATTTTCCCAAATTTCTCCCCCCTCGCCTCCACCTTTTTTTTTTTTTTTTTTTTGGCTTTTCTTTTTTCCCCCCATCCCATTCCACCCCTTTCTTTATACAGCTCTCCCCAGTTGCCAACGGAGATTTGATATAATAAATATAATTTTTTTTTTTTTTTTTTTTGGCCTCTCCTTCTCTGTATTGTTCGGTCCTCGTTCTCTCCTCTACCTCCCTGAATCTCGCCGCGTCGAAGGAGAACGAGAACGAGGAGAGGGCGAAGTGGTGTTGGTTCGAATTCGGTCGTCGTTGATTCAGGTATTCGTTCGTCGTTGATTCAGGTATTCCATTTCTGATCGAATCGAATCGGATCGAGGTTTTGTTTGTTTGTTTGTTTTGTTGTTGTTGTTGTTGTTGTTGTTGTTGTTGTTTGTGCTTTGTTAGATCTGTTGATCCCTAATTTTCGGCGTGCGGTGCTCGATCGAACACCTAGTGTTGCCAGGGTTTGATCCGCCGGCGAAGAAGATGATGTCGAGATCGTACACGAACCTTCTGGATCTCGCGGCGGGGAACTTCGCCGCCTTGGGCGGCGGCGGAGGGGGCGGCGGCGGCGGCGGCGGGGGGCGATCGGGGCTGAAGCGGATGCCGAGGGTGATGACGGTGCCGGGGACGCTGTCGGAGATGGAGGACGAGGAGCGCGCGAACAGCGTGTCCTCCGACGTGCCCTCGTCGCTGGCCCAGGACCGGATCATCATCGTGGCGAACCAGCTCCCCGTGCGGTCGAAGCGCCGCCCCGACGGGCGCGGGTGGAGCTTCGGGTGGGACGAGGACTCGCTCCTCCTCCAGCTCAAGGACGGGCTCCCCGACGACATGGAGGTGCTGTACGTGGGCTCCCTCCGCGTGGACGTGGAGCCGCACGAGCAGGACGACGTGTCCCAGACCCTGTTCGAGCGGTTCAAGTGCGTCCCGGCGTTCATCCCCCCCGATCTGCTCGACAAGTTCTACCACGGGTTCTGCAAGCAGCAGCTGTGGCCGCTCTTCCACTACATGCTCCCCTTCTCCGCCGACCACGGCGGCCGCTTCGATCGCGGGCTCTGGGAGTCGTACGTGCTCGCCAACAAGCTCTTCTCGCAGAAGGTGATCGAGGTCCTCAACCCCGAGGACGACTACGTCTGGATCCACGACTACCACCTCATGGTGCTCCCCACCTTCCTCCGCCGCCGCTTCAATCGCCTCCGCATGGGCTTCTTCCTCCACAGCCCCTTCCCCTCGTCGGAGATCTACCGGACCCTCCCCGTCCGCGAGGAGATCATCAAGGCGCTGCTCAACTGCGATCTCATCGGATTCCACACCTTCGACTACGCCCGCCACTTCCTCTCCTGCTGCAGCCGCATGCTCGGCATCGAGTACCAGTCCAAGAGGGGCTACATCGGCCTCGACTACTTCGGCCGCACCGTCGGGATCAAGATCATGCCGGTCGGCGTCCACATGGGCCAGCTCCAGTCGGTGCTCCGCCTGCCCGACAAGGAGTGGCGCGTCGCGGAGCTGCGCCAGCAGTTCGAGGGGAGGACTGTTCTATTGGGCGTCGACGACATGGACATCTTCAAAGGCATCAATCTCAAGCTTCTTGCTTTCGAACACATGCTCAGGTTCCATCCCAAGTGGCAAGGGAGGGCGGTCCTCGTCCAGATTGCGAACCCGGCCCGCGGCCGCGGGAAGGACCTCGAAGAAATAAAGGCCGAGATACGAGACAGCTGCAAGAGGATCAATGATGAGTTCGGGCGGCCGGGTTACAGCCCCGTCGTGTTTATCGATCGCTCCATGCCCAGCGTCGAGAGGATCGCCTACTACACTGTAGCTGAATGCGTTGTGGTGACTGCGGTGAGGGACGGGATGAACCTCACCCCGTACGAATACATCGTCTGCAGGCACGGGATTTCTGGGTCCGATTCTGAATCCGAGGCCGACGGCCCGCGAAGGAGCATGCTGGTTGTGTCGGAGTTCATCGGCTGCTCGCCCTCGCTGAGCGGTGCGATCCGCGTGAACCCTTGGAATATAGAATCAACAGCCGAAGCGATGAATGAGTCCATATCGCTGTCTGACGCTGAAAAGCAGCTGCGGCATGAGAAGCACTATAGATACGTCAGCACGCATAACGTGGCTTATTGGTCGAAGAGCTATCTGCAGGACTTGGAGAGGGCTTGTAAGGATCACTTTCGGAGGAGGTGCTGGGGAATCGGGTTAGGCTTTGGTTTCAGGGTGGTCGCGCTTGATCCCAATTTCAGGAAGCTTAATGTGGATGCCATTCTCTCAGCTTATGAGAGATCTAAGAGCAGGGCGATATTGCTGGATTATGATGGGACGGTGGTGCCGCAGACATCTATTAACAAGACTCCAAGTTCGGAGGTTATAAGGATCATTAATGCTTTGTGTTCGGATAAGAAGAATGTGGTTTTTATTGTCAGTGGGAGAGGGAGGAACAGCTTAGGTAGGTGGTTTGCCCCGTGTCCGAAGCTCGGCATCGCAGCTGAACATGGTTACTTTTTGAGGTACCTTTTCCCCTCTTGATTTTGCCCCTTTTATGCTGAGTATGGTAGGATGGCTATACATATTAATGACATGCTGTTATTAATGGGCAAACGACGTTTGCTGCACGTGCTGGTTGTCACGATCAGTTGCTTGCTGTGGCTTATTGTTTGTCGCTTATGCGTATATAATTGTGAAAACTTCAGGGCGCACTGCTTTGCTTTGAGCCTAATTTTGCTATGATACCTTGTGGCTCAGGCTGTAATACTTTACTGGTTTCATGTTGCGCTGGTTTCATGTTGCTATTGTTGCAGCCTTATGAGACTTGCCATTGAATAAGTCATATGCGGTTATGTATTCAATTAAACCATGTAAATAAGGAGAATCGTGAAAACAATGAAGATAGATTAAGGTTTATATGATAGTTCCATGCCGGACTGTTAATGCATTAGATGACATCTGCAGAGGATAGCAACCTCAGGGAAGCAATGTTTTGCAATCTAAACCACAGTTATGAAGCAGAATTGTACTACATCACAAGACGGTAGTTTCATTTCTTTTCTCTCATCAGGTGCTTATGCTGAGGTAATCTTTCCTCCAAAAAGGTGCAGGAGAGCAATCAAAACCCCAGTAGATATGATATTAGGATCCATAGAGTATGATTGATTTAAGACATGAGATATGTCTATTTTTTAAAAAAAATTTTTTGCTTACCAACTGGGTAAACATGATAATCAATATATGCTGACTCAATCTTTTACTGCCTCCAAAACTAAAGAAAAGATTGTTACCAATGTATAGCAATGGAGGAATAGCAGTATCACTCACTCAGTTTTACTTCAATATGTGCAGGTGGTCTGGAGATGGAGAATGGGAAACCAGCAGCCAGAGCTCAGACTTTGGATGGATGCAGATGGCGGAGCCAGTCATGAAACTATATACAGAAGCCACTGATGGGTCATACATTGAAACCAAAGAAAGTGCTCTTGTATGGCACCATCAAGATGCTGACCCTGGCTTTGGCTCGGCTCAAGCAAAGGAAATGCTCGATCATCTTGAGAGTGTGCTTGCGAATGAGCCAGTCTCCGTCAAGAGTGGTCAGTTCATTGTTGAAGTCAAGCCTCAGGTTTGTTTAGTCTAAACATCATTTCTTCATTTTCCTTTATGAACTATGAACTTCTGTTTATTGTGTTTGTTTTCTATGTATATCTAGTAACCTGGGACATACTGATGCCCTTCCTCTCTTTTGATCCTATTTAATTAACAGAAAATCTTTTCAGTGAAAATGTACTGCTTTCCTAAACTCTTAACCCATTTTGAAATGTTATCTGAACATGTATAATTTTGGTATTTCTACCTAACCTGCTAATCTGAGCACCTAGTCATTAGGGTATTTTTCAGTTTTTCTTATTCGAGTTTCGTATCATCTAACCGCACTTTGTGAAACTTTCTGGAGTCAAAATTTAAGAAGACGAACTAGTGTAATTGATATTTCTAACATTCTGTTACCTATTTTAATATGGAGCTATAGTTGAGGTTCATACATTTTATCCATCATTTTACAATGAGAATAGTTGTCTATTCAAACTTGTATATATTGTTAATGCCTTCAATTTTATGCGCTATATAATATAATATTCATTAACTCACTCTTTCTTTCTTTTTTTTTAAAAAAAATCATTCACTTCATTACATGAATTATTTTAACTAACTACTTTTCCGATGCATGACAATGGCTAGAAATGTCATTGCTTGGTTGACATTAGTTGGCTTCTGGAGTAAATAATCTGCAAAAAACTTCTATTACCTAGCTATCACCTAGTCTAGGATGTGCATTGAAGTTTTAACCGAATTTTGCCTTTTAGAGGAACTCTAATTTATAATAATTTTCTTTTTCGATCTTATATTTCAAAAAAAATATTGTTTTTTTAAAAAAATTCAACGCAAACTTATCAATCTAATATTGCTATCATGTGATTGGCTGGTGGAGATATTCTTGGTGTGTTTACACAGGATTTTTCTCTTCTCATTGGTCATTTCAAATGATGTTGCTGCATAGTACATCGCTTTCCGTAACTCCGAGTAACTGCAGTCAGCTGTTGCTTCTACTTTTTTCATGGTGGTGTTTCAGGGAGTCAGCAAAGGCTTAGTAGCGGAGAAGATCCTCTCCTCCATGAAGGAGAGCCGGAGGCAAGCGGATTTAGTGCTGTGCATCGGGGACGACAGGTCGGACGAGGACATGTTCGAGGGCATTGCCACCACAATTTCGAGGAGCTTGGTCGACCCCAACACAGCCCTCTTTGCCTGTACCGTCGGCCAGAAACCCAGCAAGGCCAAGTACTATCTTGATGACACGGCCGACGTCCTAAACATGCTCGGAGCCCTCGCGGAAGCCTCCAAAGAGGCCAGTGTACTAGAGGCGTTGAGTGGAGAAGAGTCGGCGCCGTCCTCCGACGATGAAACTGATAAACCCCAGTGAGAGCTAATATTCAACTAAACTCTGCAGTTTAGAAAGATCATTCTTTTTTTGGGTTGGTTGTTCAGAAAAACTGGGAGTATATCAACTAATTGGTCTTTGTTAAGAATTCTCGTTCCATCAGCCGACTTTTTCCATCTGGAGTTGGGGCATTCAAAGGGTTCCGAAGTTTCTCAAGGCTCCCAATATTAGTTGCATTTGTTGATAACTAATTCAAGGGTTTTCCTTTTTCTTTTTTTTTTTTTTTTTTCTTTACTAAACAAATCTCAGAGACAGCAGAAGCGGTGAACGACGAGGGAGAAACCTATCATTATATATCAATGTAAGAATCAATGGGGCGTGGAAATGCCTCCTTCTATCGTTCTACTGGCTAAAGAAATTTGTGTAGTTCCGTCTCTGACAGTGTTAACAAATGAATATTCAATGACAACATTTTCTTGCTGTGAATTATTTGTTTCTTATTTGGTTTTGTTATCTCTCTCTGAACTTGATTTTGGAGCTTGAATATGGTTAAGTGAATTGTGTGACTGTGATCCCAGTTGAGAAAGTGCAAAACAAATTACATTAAGGGTTGTTTGGTTGTATGCATTTTCAACTGTACTGTAATTAAAAATGTATGTATCTGTTAAATTTTTATTTGGTTCGATGTAGTTGGGTTCAATGCTTTAGTTGTATATGTACGAGAAGGCTCAATTGTAGCAGTTGGTAGTGTAGCCAAATTGGCTACAGTACCAACTGCAGTGCAGCAGTTGGGTCGGAATCGGCTCATCCATTTTAAAAAAAAGCAATGTGTGATTATTTTTCATACACTTTTTTTTTTTTTCCCGAGAGTACTAATTTATGAAATCTGCTAGGATTTAATAATATCTGTTAGAGTCAATAAATTTTTTTTGATACTCTTCTTTTTTTTTCAGTCTGCTAGTCTAATAATGTCTTATTTTTGTTTTGACCAAATATCTAATATATTCGCATTTAAAATTCATTAAATTCATACATTGTTTTATAATATATAAATTATATATAGATATAAAAATCTTAACTAATAATTAAAATATGATTACGTTATGTTTAGAAGAGGCAATCTCATATTTCTATTTAAACATTGATAGAATTTACAAATGCAAATCTCAACTGCAACCTATCAAACAGAAGAAATATAACTCCAGCAGTTGTAACTACATAAAATCAAAAAAACTAAGTGTAGTTATAACTGCAACATTTATAACTGCATGTATTTTCAACTACAATATTTTTATGATTACATCCAACCAAACAGTCTCTAGATCTTGCTCCCGTCCTCTAGTTTTTGCAGGGTCGTCCCGTAGTTTTTGTAGGGCTCTGGAGCTTCCAATTGCTTTTGCTCGGCTCCGCCACACAATCCTATTACGTTAAGATGATGATTAGCAGTAATGGTAGATGGAAGAAAGAAACGGGAGCGTCTGAGAGAGAGGGAAGAGATAGTAGAAAGAAAGGGAGAGAATCACTGTTCAAAGATATATGGTGTTCTTTTATCTTTGACTGATCATTTTTACGTGGCTTCTAAAGTACAGTGCTTTATGAAGAATGCTCAAGAAGAAGAAAACAGACACAAAAGAAGCATTATCGGCAATATTTTAATGGACGATCCATTTATATTAAGCTACAGAAAATAGCAAATAGATTGTCAGAACAACTATACAATTGTATACATACATCACCATTATACACACATACCCTTCCCGCCAATGCATGTATTTGGAAGCGCAACTTTAATGGGGAGCTCCATGAATTCTCGTTGAAATAGCACGGTGAGCCATATGATACACCTCACGTCCGAATCTTAAAAGCTTATTTTGATCTGAAAGTTTTTTTATCTGAATCTTAATACCGTATTAAACGAGGAATTTAAGAGGCCCAATAGGCTTGGATGAGAAGCTACTCGTTCAAACTTTTTCCAGTATATTCGGAGAAGATGTAAACTTCGTCATACCCCTTCCTACAGGCAAAACAAGACACTCGGCGTTAACCAAGTTGGAAGATGCTCAAATGAGCTGCAATAACATAACATAAGAACTTACCCCTCCTTCCCGCAATATGTGGGGCTGTAATTGTAGATGAGATTATTCAGCACCTTCTCAGCAGGAGGCCTGTTTGAGGACTTGCGAGCCTCGCTGTAACATACCATGTTGGAAAAATACTTTTCAGTCTCGCCAACTTGGCTACTGGATCTTTTACAGATTCAATAAAAACTAGTTCCATAAACACTTATGTGCAACTCTACCAGTGTTGCAAAGATAGCAAATTGAGCAACTAGAAAGTGAACTAGAAAGTGAAGCAATTCGAAAACGAAATGAAAAATAAGGCTCACTCACAACCTGATGAAATAATTAGCCACATGCTGCGTTACTTGAACTGCATCCTCACTGTGTGGAATCATCGATAGTCCCCATTCAAAAGCATTTTTCTGTGATAAGTAGCATAAGTTTATTAGTGCGCCCAAGTTGTTTCTGTATATCTACAGCTGACAAAATTGTAGACAGCTCTACAGCCGACAAAATTGTTACAGCTTAAGAGGATCACCAAATCACAAGGAATTAGGTTCTTCTTTTATTCAGAATAGTTGAAAATTTTTGTAAATGGTGAGACTACACAGTATACTTTTTAAATGTAAAATAACAGCAAGGTGATCCAAGCATACCTCAGGATGCCACTGGAAACAAGTCACTGGATAATTGTATGCTTGCGCAGTTGAGACATAGATCTGATAGAAAATTCATTCCCATGGTAAATATATCAATGAAGCAACTGAAAAGCTCACTGCCAGTGAGCACGAGGGGGAAGCGGAAGATCTTGAATTATCCATGTACCGCGTTATTTTCATCAGCTGACGTAGTCAAAATCTTGAAGAAACTTGATAAAGCATAATTCTCTTGCAACCTTTGAGGAGATACACCAAACTTCAAATTGTGAATCATTCAAATGGATTACACAATGTTAGGAAGCAGTTCCAAAAACGAAATTCACTCACTTACCTAGTAACTTTGATGTGAACAAGATGCAGATACGAAATGATAGTGTAAAACCAAAACACTTCTTTCATCTCTAAATACTCCAGAAATAAGATAGCTCATATTTGATATAACTAGCAAATGTTTGCTCTTTCACTTACCTTATGATTTTGCATAGCAAGACAATCGGTGCTTAATTTCTCGAGTAGTTCGGGAGGGAATCTGAAAAATCAGATAAATGGTAACACAGATAAAGCTACGGACAACGTTATGACAACATAAACTAAAGATTAGGTGCATAGAAGAACAGTGTCTATTGGCTCATATGATACAAAATCTTCATTTTTTTTGCACAATACATTAGATGCACACAGTAATTGCATAGAAATAAATGTGACAGGATAAATGTTAGAATGCAAAATGCCGCAAAATGAGATGAGTTTCCTATATATATATATATATATATATATAAGGTACTCAAAAAATAGAAGGATATCAATTGCAAGTACCTTTCAAAAACAGATCCTTGAATCACACTATAATTTGTGAACTGAAGAGTTGACGCTTGATTTTCTGCGCTGAAACTCTCACAAATATTATGGTCCTACACATCCACTAAAAATACATAAGTTGGGCAAGAAATATAGTAAGAGAAGGACATAACTAGGGTAGATCCTCATAAGAAAAGGACTTCCATACAGTGTTACTGATGACTATTGATAATTTTGGCCAGTGTACATTCTAAACATCCTTTCGTTTTAATGTGTTTATCCGTTATTTTACATTAATAAACATTAGGCAGTCTTTCAAGTCTTAACAGATCTGCTTAATCATAAATAGAAGTAATCATTTATTTAGAATTGATTACTCCTTGAAAGGAGTCACCCCACAGAAAACACAAGCAAGTTGTGTATGCAGAACGATGAAAATTGAAACACGGTTTCAATATTCCACTTCAGAATCAGCTTGTAGTAGTATTCGAAAGCCTAAATAAAGGGACACTAACCTTGCTGACTATCATGTTTACGAGCTCGAAGCCTAAACAAATTGCAAACAATGGAAAATGATCCCCTGCATCATTTCTGTCCAAAATTATCTAAAAGAGAAGGAAAAGAAAAAGAGTAAAAATAGTGACACTTCATGCAGAAAAGGAAACCTACAGTTAACAATTACAAGAGTAATGCAACCCTTTTTGTACAGATATATAGCATATTTAATTTCCATTACGCACTACAAATTTACTTAAAATTCTTGAATTGAACTGTACAGTAGTGTTTATAGATCACCTGGAAGACTTTCTTTATGGTTTCAAAATATTGACCTTTTTTGGCCCATCCACCAGTAAACAACACACCATTCACCAAACTCAGCTTCTGCAGCAAATAGAACAGGAGTCAAAGAAACAGAGGAACAAACCATAGGCTGCTGCCAGAAGATAATGGAGAGGACGGACATTCATCATGAAGTAAGAGAAAGAGTGCACAAAGTACTGAATAGAAATTGCAATTTGAAAATCCATGCGGCTTGTATTGAGCATAAATCATCAAAACACCATTCTACAGTAGATTAAACTTTGAAGAAAAATGATTGTACAGAAGATTGTTTTACATAGTATCAAAGCAGAAAGTTGCGAGTTCAAATTTCGTTTTTACTTAATCTCCTCCCACTTATAGATACGGAACCCGTTGGTTTATTCACAAGAATCTTGTGGAATAGATTGTTACCAGGCAAAGACAGGTTTAACTCAAGTTGTTCATATAGGAATGGATCAACTAAATGGTATTCCTATAGTTGGTCAAAATTTATAAAAGCAACTATAAATGATCTTCTGTCAGCGGTTATGTGGGAATACAAGCTCAGTTTGTGATTTTTTTTAAATTTTTTTTAATCCTAATGACAAAGCACGCAGTAAATCATCATGTGTTACAATCCAAATATCATGTTCTAGTAAATTGCCATGCAGAGTGAGGGAGAATATTAAACAATCAATTCGAGAAAGAAAGGGTAGGCTTCAACTTGCCCCCCGAAGGTTCGGCACATTTTTGTTTTGCAATTCTATGGTTTAAAAATTTGCATTTAACTATCATGTGATTTTATTTTAGTTCCATCATAAGGTTGTACTACCAAGTAGGGTAGTGAAGTGAGTATCAGGTTGTACAATATAGAATTTTCCCGCTCTATGATTTACAAAAATATCACTTTATCACAATATAGAACTTTTTAAATCATAAAACGACAAAGTGAAAAAGGTTTATTTGTTACGAAAAATGAATATTATCAACATAGCTGATTTTGATATTAGAAATAAACATGTATAAAATCTAATCACTGTTACTAAATTCGATCAGATTGGACCAGATTCACCGAGTTTGATTTGCGAGGCGCCTGGTAGAAATTGCTAAGCTCACATCGAGGAGGGTTTCTTCGGGGTCGTTGTAGAGGAGGGGGATGACGCGGGCTCCCGCGGACTCGACGAACTTGACGTAGGAGGCGGGGATGTTGGAGGCGGCGGTGGCGTTGCTCAGCCTCCCGGAGGCGCCGTCCCCGGGGTGGCTCACGATCCCGATCACCGGGTAGTAGTAGAGGCTAGGGTTCGGCGACGGGCACCGCGAGGCCTCGGCGACGACGCGCTCCGCGGATTCGCCATGGAGGTGGAGGATCGTCGATGGGGCCGAGCCGGAGCTAAGATCGCCGGGAACGCAGAGGACGAAGACGAAGCGGAAGAGGAGGAGGGGGATCGATCGAAGCTTAGGGTTCGGGATCGTCGGGGTAGTGGCCATGGAAGGGATTGAGAAGCAGAAGTGGCCGATCAAATGTTCTTACTTGCTAGTATTTTTTTTTGGGAAAACTTCAAAAACCCTTTTGTGGTTTCAATTTTTTTTAACTTTACTACCACGTGATTTAAAATGTAGCAAGTTAGTACCCTGTAGTTTCTCACTTTATCACTCTAGTACTCTGTGATTTAAAGTGTATCAAGTACCCTGTGGTTTTGCATTTTATCACTTTAGTACCATGTAGTCTTAATTTTGTATCAAGTTAGTATTCTGTGATTTTTTAAATTATAGAGTACTAAAGTGATAAAGTGCAAAATCACAAGGTACTAACTTGATACACTTTAAACTATAGGGTACTAAAGTGATAAAATGAGAAACTACAGGGTACTAACTTGATACACTTTAAACCATAGGGTAATAAAATGAAAAAGTGTGAAACCACGGGGAGGATTTCTGAAGCTTTCCCTTTTTTTTTTTCTGTATTCTACCTAAGGTCAGTTGGTTTTGGTTCATTATTTTAAGAAATGAATGCGATTAAAAATATAAAATTTTTAATTAAATTTTAAATTTGATACATTGAATTAATTCGCGAATTATTCATGAATTATTTAGAATCCAAATAAACAGTCCGTATACGATTTATTCCTAAAAAATCGAAATCATACGTGAATTTTTAAATTAAATTTATTACTCGTGAGTAATTCGCGTATGCCAAATTATTTGGCCAAAAAAATTTACAAATTTTTTGGATAAAATTTTTTTTCTAATTATTGCCGAATTATTCATTTGTTTTTCCAAAACTTTAATTTCTTCTTCTTCTTTTTTTTGTGGTTTAGTGTATTTTGATATCCAACACTTTCATAGTTAGAAGTTGACATATTGTATCCATATTCCATAAAATATACAAGCCTCTAGAAAGATAAAAGAAAATAATAATAAATATTATTGGAAGAAAATTGAAGCAAACTCTAATTACTGCCACTGGAACACTCTAAAACAAACAAAACTTATTCAACTTCAACCACAATATTCATGCAGAAAGAGATTCTCAGCCCATTAAAATTCAAGGCCTTCAAGAAACTTCTTCAGAATCCTCGGCCTACGGCCCAATTCGTGATGATCCTCAGTATGGCTTCTTACCTATGACATTGCCATGGGGATCATACTCACAAACTATAAATGTATCCCCACTATTGCATGTAATTCTCGCGCATCCGACGAACTTCGTCGACCGCCACACCATCTGGGTGTAGTGCGAGCAGTCGGCGTTCGGATCGCAAGAGTTGGAGTTATAGTTGTAGTAGGCCTGCTCGGCTGCCCAGGCCGCTACGGCGTCCGCTATCCGCCACTGGTTGCCCTGCCCCCAGAAGATGTTCTCACCGTAGTTCGACGTGGAGTGCACGAGCTCGCAGTCCCCCCGCCGCTGGTTCCCGTACCAGTTTGCGTACGCCGCCAGCTGCGCGCTCCACTGCAGCGGCGGCAGGCCCATGCTACCGCGCAGCGCGTTGTGCGGCGCCAGAAACTGCGTTATCGTACTCACCGCACCGAGTTTGCGTGCGTCAACATATGTTAGCTGCAGCGAGACGAGGAGGCAGAGAGCGAAGAGAGAATTGGCGATAGCCATAGAATGAGAACTAGTAGTGAATAGTAAGATGTTCTTGTTGGATCTTGGAATTGGTGAGGAATTTGTGTGTTTGTCGTGGGGTTTATATAGGGGGAGAGATTAGAACAAAATTGGATCATGTGGGGCCTCCGAGATCCGAGGCTAATAACACGTCAATCAATGTGGGATGAGGATAAAAAGTCAAATAGGAGTAACATGGCCCCTTGTAGCCATGCAATTAATAAGATCGTGGGATATAATGTTTAGTATATGTAATCAGTTTGTGGTTTTATAAAAACTATCTAAGATGATAAATATGTAGAATCGCTATTGACTTGTTGGATGTGTAATGTGCGATTGATTCCTGAGAGTATTTTCTCCAACTTGTTTTCAATAGATTGAGCTAAATTTTAAGAGGATCTAAATAAATTTAATGATTGAAATGCACATGGGTCCATGTGAGTTAAGTAACTGTTTGGTCCTTGATTATGTCCCCATTTCATTACTTTTGATAAGCTATAGATCATAAAATTCCACGAGAATCCCTTCAATTGCAGATATGTTGATTTGACAGCATTACTTTCATTCTCGCGCATTTGATGCGCATGGAATTACAGAATTTCCGAATTTGATCTTAAAGGATTAATTCAGGTAAAAAATCGGTCCAGAAATATACTTAACAAGAAGAAAACTTGATGGTGCTCTAAACCTTCTCATCCTCACTTGGATCATCCTTATCCTGGGGCCTGTACTTGTACCAGTTGGCCCAGAACAAATAGTTCAAGAAGTTCAAAAAGCTGAGAACACAAAGCAACCAATAGAAGAGGTTCAAGTGATTCCTATTAATGTTGTTCCCATGCAACCACCCCCCGCTCCTGGTGTTGTTCTTGGTTGCAGCATTCACCACCTGAACCAGGATGGTGCTGAGGAAGTAGCCGACAGACATGGAGCACCAGAGGAACGAAATCGAGACCGACTTGAGCGGCGTCGGCGCCTGCGAGTAGAAGAACTCGAGCAGGCCGACGTACGTGAACATGTCGGCGATGCCAAAGATGAAGTACTGGAGGGACAGCCACAGGCAGCTGATCGGCAGCGGCTGCAGCACCGGGATGGCGTCCAGCATCCCGTGGCTCTCCGCGACCTGTATTCGGAATTGTAAAATCAAAATCAAAAGTTAATATATAAGGAGGGTGACACTTTAATCCTCAAACTCTAATTTATTGTAATGTAATTTCTGGCTCAAAACTTTTTAAATTATTGCAGTTATAAGTAACTTGACTGCGTGGTAATATGTCACTGATACAGTAATGACACGTCAGTATGTCAGCGCTAACCTTTTTCCGCTTGGTCTCGACGAGTGCGGCGGTGGCCATGGACAGGCAGGACAGCACGAGGCCGACACCGATGCGCTGGAGGTAGGTGATGCCCGTCCGGTGGCCGGTGATGCGGCGGGCGAAGGGGACGAAGACGCGATCGTAGAGCGGGATGATGATGATCATGAAGGAGATGGGGATGATGGGGAGGGTGGCCGGCGGTAACTTCACGTGGTCCCCGAGAATGCGAGTGTCCATGGTGGTGCCCTGCTGGATGGAGAAGGTCTGGAGCTGGGCCAAGCAAGTGCTCATGAAGATGGCGCACCCGAAGATCGGGAGCATCCCCAGCACCGTCTTCGCGTGCTCCACTTGCGTCACCCGGTAGAACTTCCACGCTTGCGGCGGTTGGTTGTCGCCGCCTTCTGCAGGAGGATCCGTTGGTGCTGGGATTGCCGCTTTGTCCAGAAACCTGAGTACATGTTTGATATACACAGGACAGATACATTAAATCTGATCTGATAGGAAATGATACAGAAGTATATCTGTTAGGTTGATCTGATAGAAAACGATTCAGAAGTATATCTCACACTGAATGATTATAAGTTGAGTTAGTAGTACCTGAACTGATCTCTGTGGGGCACAAATTCCTCTGCTTCAGCTGATCCCTTCATTCTGCTGATCTCATAAAGCTCTTCGGGATTCCCTGGGAGGATAAGCTTCCGATTCCTAAAAGCAGCCACATAAACCTGGTGGGGAAGCAAAACATTTAGATCATGTTTTCAATATCACAGTTTGGAGTGGAGTTGTGAAGAGAATTAAAACAAGCCAACCTGACCGATCTCGAGAAGCGCGTTTTTGCCGCGAACCACCGGAATCCGATACCAGGGCACCCCGACGAGGAACACCACGAAAGCCAAAAACATGGAACCTGTGGATACCGCGAATCCCTTATCCCACCCTTTGTTATTCTGAACCCACACCAACAGAGTCAAACTGATAGCACCACCAACACACAAACTAAGTAGCAGCCAGTTGAAGAAGCTTGACATTTGCACGGCCTCCTTGGGGTCGGTGTCGTCGAACTGGTCGGCGCAGTGCACCGGAAGGCTCGCCTTTATCCCCGCCGAGCCGATGGCGACGAGGTAGAGGGCTGAGAAGAGGAGCGCGGCGTCACCGCCCTCGATACGGTGGCAGTGCGCGGTGGGGTCGAAGATGTTACATGGGGGTGGCTTCAGGCCTGGCTTGTGGGCTTGCATTGTTAGCAGCAGTAGTCCCTGGTGTGTAGTTCATGGATTTTAAAGAACGAGCAATGTTACTTGTACATTCGAAAGTGGAAGGTACAAGTGACTATCAATTTCAAAGATATGGACTAGGACAGGCGAGAAGCAGATAAAATCGATTTAAAAAAAAAAAAAAATGGATGAAACCAGTTGAGAATCGAGTGAAAATGATAGAGAACATGCCTGAACTAAAAAGAAACTAGGTTCTGATCCCACGCAAAATTGCAATTTATTTCACATGTGAACAATGTTGAAGATATTAGGGTAACTCAAAAAGTTTTAGGATTGTTTGCTCATTTAGTCCTAATTTTTAAGTAAAACTACGCTGCTAGAATTAGGACACATTTTCTGAGGATAAATTACTTCAAAGTAAATATTGTATGTAATTTTTGCAGGTCTGACTCAGTTTAGAAATACTTAAGCCCCATAAAGTGCCAAATTCTTAAGGTTGCAGTTGATTCTCCAATACCGTCAGGATATTTTTCGGCATTAATTAGTTAATGAGGATGAATCACTACTCTAAGATGCCATCATTGTACATGTAACTCCTTATGATTAGCAATGCATCATCCAAAGTGAATTTTTCTACTCAAACCAAAAAAATAGAGAGATGAGTAATTTCTCATTGATAAGAAAAACGATATGGAGAGTTGAAAGCTGAAGTACCAAGAGCTCGACTGCAGCCGATAAAAGAACAGATTTATATCTTCCAATGAACGTGTCTGCGAATACTGCGATGGCTACAGAAATAATATAACTGGTCCCCATGTAGTTTGTAAGAGCATTTGATGCGTCTGCTAAGTCGATGTGCATAGTCACGGTGAAGTAAGTTATCAGGTTTACGGCAAGACTTAAGCTCGCGACATTCTCCAAACCAAATGAGACTGCAGTGAATTTAATGTAGCAGGAAGGCGTGAAAAGAAAAGAAAATAAAAATCGATTAAGGAGACCTCATTGCAATATATATTAATTGTAGGATCTTAGTTTGCGATTAGGAGTACCTAAAATGAACCAACAGGTGTTCACTCCTCCATGTTTTCCTCTCCTTGCAGGTCTGCCCCTCCAATCAATCTTTCCATCGATGACCTCATTTACCTTCTCCTGCAGATTAATCATGCACTAAGATATTTCTATAGAAACTTCTTTTTATTGTTCCTTTTTTCATTTTATTATTATCGGAGTTCTATGTTATCAGCTAGGGTGTACAACTACAGTGACATTGGAATTTGAATCTCACTTGGTTGAGATAAAGTATATATTTGTATTGACTGTGCTAGCAGTTAAGACGTTACGTGTTTTTTTTTTTTTCATTTTTAAGAGAAACGGAAAGCAACTGAGAAATGATCAAAAAGGTAGATACCGTGGCTTTTGTTTGGGGTTCGGACGGAATCGCGGTGCCTTCTTCGTTTTCCTATGATTGAAAGAAAAGAATGAAAAAAAATATATTTTTTGAAAAAAAAAGTAGAGAGAGATATATATATATATAGAGAGAGAGAGAGAGTACCATTGTTGTCTAATCTCTGCAGAAGAACCTGGAATGTTGCCCAAGTGAACAAATAGAGCCACAAATTAAGAAGGAAGATATATATGCCAAGTAATCATCAGAAATGTACACTAGATTTGATCAGGAATGTACACTAAATTAAGAAACTTCTTCAATCACAACAAAGATATACCTTTGTGGTTGCTTAATTGATCAATTCAACCAAGAGTGAAGCTACATCATATCTGCATCACCTCCATCAGCAGTAGCAGCATCCAAGAGCCAATAGAAAGATCCCTACAAGTTTCATATATATATATATATATAGAGAGAGAGAGAGAGAGAGAGAGAGAGAGAGAGAACAAGCACACACTCTTTTATATGTATATGAAGGGCCTGCAAAATTGGATATATTCCGATTGGTTGCATAATAATGTTCAAAACAAAACTTGGTGGTAATATCAAGAAAAAGTGGAAACAAAGTAGAAAAATAAGAATGAAAAAAACAAAGTATATTTTGTCCTAATTGATAGAACAAAGACAGTGTCCTTGTCGATAAATGAAACAAAGTAGCAGCATTGAGTTTTCACTAGAAGAATTTTCATAGTGAATGAAAGATTGGAACGGCCGAAAGATCCCTTAAATAACTGCTCCTTTAGATGCTCTGAGAGCCAGTTCTGGATTTTTGTTGTTTGGTTTTAAGAGTCAGCCGTTTATATATAATCACTATCCATGCAAGAGATTTATTCTCAATGGACACTCAGGAAGGGACTACTAAAAAGGAGCTGGTGTATCTCATCCATTTGTGAAATGAAATTAGTTAGTTCCACCAATATATAACTACAAGAGCCACATGGCACTAATAAGACAATTACACCTTGCGAATTGTACCCAAAAGATCGATTTTGTAGAAAATGTCGTGTCACTCAAGACATCAACATGCAAAATCGAACCGAATCTTACGCGTTGGGCCGAATTCGCTCAGGCCTAATGGTGTCACTCATCCAAAGAGAGAAGCAACTTGATCATCAAAGAAGTAAACTTTCATACATCCACACAGAACAAAACTTGATCATCAAAGAAGCAAATTTCGCACACGTTAGCACCGCACCGATAGAGAACACCAAAACAACAATCACTCAGTTGGGAGTTTGGGATTTCAGTGCGAAGAGCGTTCTTTCCTTTAAACTGTTGTTTTCGAAGGTTCCTGGGTACTTTTCAGCTTCGGTGCAAAGAGCGAAGAAGTAAATTACCTACATAAAATCCTCCATAACAATACTAGTACTTTTCACCTTGCTTAATGAGCATTTGAAATTGCTCCTGAGAAACAAAAAAAGAAAAAAAGAAAAAAAAAAAAAGGGGTTGCGGAATCCCTCAACAAGTCATACCTCTTCAAGAAAAAATTTACACACTATTCAATACATAGAAAGAGTATAGCAACATGACTTTTAGTAACAGCAAGTACAAATTTTAAGTGAACCAAGAAGAACGTCAATTAAATGACGTGATTTTAAGGAATGTACAGGAAGAACAAAACAAGAACTCCTACCTGTCGAAAAGAATGCTTCATACAACAGATAACAAAACTATACTGTAAATCAGTAGTTCAACAACGAATACTTTACACGAACAACTATCCTCCCCTTCTCGACACCCAACTTTGCCCCTGTGACCAGCCAATGCCCCGGCGAATCTGACGGGCCCTTCGACATCTCGCTCATGTCGACGATCTTCGCAAGCTTGGAGCCTTCACTCGAAGAAGAGGACGAAACCTCGTCCACTTTCTGAGTTGAATGACTAGATGGACTATGATCCCATACTGATCTCCGTATTGTACAACCAGGAACCTTCGAGAACAATAGTTTAAGGTGGAGAACACTCTTCGCACCGAAATCCCATACTCCCAACTGAGCTCCTGTTACTACGTAAACACCAGAAAGGTCCCCGATACTTGTTTCGGTGTTCTCTATTGGTGCGGTACTGACGTGTGCGAAATTCTTCCATTTAATTGACTCGAACCAGCGGCTGTCCTGTTCTTCGGGGCCTTGCCATTTTGGCGGGCCAATTGCAACATGAGAGTCCCAGTGGGGTACGAGGATTTTAGGCAATGAACTAAGATGCTGTAAATGGATGGTTAACCGGTTTTGCTTGCTCCCTTCTAAGGATAATTTGAGGCCAGTGACTGGTTTCCGCCCAACACAAATCTGCATCAATATGACTTAGTTAAGAGAAGGTAACTAGTCAACTACTGTAAAAGTATATGCATTTTTCCATTTCCTGGAGTTTTGAAAAGTTTATGCACGTTAAGTAACCGATCAGGCGATGAAATTTAATATTGTAATATAAGTGAAAAGATGGTCCTTGCAAAAGAGAGCATTCATCTATCTTCAAGCAAGAATACTTGTTAGATGATGTGTCAAGAAGACTCCATAGGGAGTAAGTAGTTTGTAAAACATGTCTCGTCAAGTGAAGCGAGAAGCTTATATTCTAATATATTTATACAAAGTAGTGTGAATTTACGTCACATCTTGATCAGCATAATGCTTTAGTTGATGATCAAAACAAAGAAAGGATTGACAAGAAATATTGTTTTTCAACATATACATCTTATGTAGGTTCTCTCAAGCTACATCTGGAGCTATTTTTGATCCCATATCTAGTGCAAGTGTTCTCTAATGCAATATTTTCCACAAAGAAGCTTTACCCACAAGGGAGATTTACCAAGTTCTATTCCTGTGATCTCTGAAAGTCATAGATATAGAGATTGAGAAAAGGTAGAGAGGCCAAAACTGCCGAATTTTTTCATGATATGTCATCATTCTGTAAATCTATTGAGGATTAAACATCAAAGATATCTGCATTTAACTGTAAGGATCTTGTGTACCTGCTCTGAGCTGACATAAAGCTTGGGGCCCATTAAGCTAAACTGAAGAAATGGGCATACAGGTTCCTTTCTATGGTGACCAGGAATAGTTGTCGGTTCTGGAGCCCAAACTCGCTGCACTTGAAACTCTAAAAAGTATTGCAACTCCTCGATCGGAGGCTTGTCTGGAGAATAAATTAGAAGTTATTACAAACTTGCCATATGCACTGCAATTCATTTAGGCTGCTTACTCTTCGCTAATAGAGAAAAATAGAAAAGTTTAATTGAAATGTGTGCGCTCTAGCTCACGGACCTTAGAAATGGAGACACTGTGTCTGTTTGGCCTGATTAACAGCTGGTCTACTCTAAGAAACACCAGCAAAGATTTTTGACAAATAAAAAAGTTGGAGCTTGCATGTGGCAAGAAGCTTAAATAAGCTTTTCAGCCTCCAAAAGGAAGCTCCAACTTGAAGCTTCAGCTTTTGTTGTAGTGAAGCAGTCAAGAGGACTTTAATGCAGAGATGCTAGTGTGCATACAGATTGCTCAGGCAAATTACAGTACTTCCATTTTACAGGAGCAATATTTTGCACAGCTTTCTAATACCCAGAAGTATGAAATGTAATTCTGTAAAATCTTTTCCCATGCAAATTCAATGTGAGAGAGACTAAATACACACAACCAACTTATCTGCTGACAACTTCTGTTGAGCCTCTTTAACCGAAACTTATCACGACAGAGAAATTATCGCAAATTCCTAAAGGGTTGATATCAAGGTGACAAATGGTTATTCGATAAAGCC
Source organism: Ananas comosus (assembly GCF_001540865.1). Taxonomy (NCBI): domain Eukaryota; kingdom Viridiplantae; phylum Streptophyta; class Magnoliopsida; order Poales; family Bromeliaceae; genus Ananas; species Ananas comosus. The sequence continues at coordinate 9,583,807 of NC_033636.1, forward strand.
TTTTCGACATTGTATTATGCTACATGGTGGACCTATATATTGAACAGAGAATGCTAGGGTGATGACAAAATTGTTGATATTGCAGAAAAATTTAGCAAAGGACTTTTTTCAATAAACAATATACAGACAGAGATTAATAAAAGATAAAAGAAAGTAAACAGCCAGCTATTATATCTTACACTCCAAGTATAAATCGATTGCACGGGCAAGATAATGTTTTCCAGGCAGCCCCTCCACAAGAGAAACAATGGGGAGAAAGGTCATGTTTATAACATCTGGCGCTGAAGGGACAGTTCTTGTCCACTCTACATGATTCTGAACGAGATCACAACCACCTCTCCTCCTAAAGATTACTGTAATGTCCTGCAATAAAAGAAACAGCAACTGAGGTTACCGGTCAATAATAATTAGTTTAGAGTAGGCTCTAAAAGCAAGAAAGTTCAGCATATATATTTGTGAACCATTATGAAGCAACACGTGGAATAAAAAACATATCAGACATGAGCAACAGCCAAAGACATCACTTTTTGGCTTGTACTATAGAAATGTAAGTTCAATATTAACAATCATTAGACATGTAGAGATATCAAAACACAGAAATAAGGCTGATCCCATGCATATTAGCAGCTTCATGAACTTTTCTTTGTTGTTCATTCCTGACTCCACTAATTGAGAATATTAATGACCACTATCACAGACTAGGAAGAGTTATCATAGTCAAGCACATTATTTTACTGTGAATATGGTTTACTACAGTTTTCATGGCCCCGTAGAGCAATGAAAAACTTGTCATATAAAAAATGGATATTGGGAGAAAAAAAAAACTCTTCTTTCGCCTAGATGTAGAAGACTAGACAAATATCGCTATCGTATAACAGCAATATCTCTCACGAAAAGATTGATTACTTACACATTCAATATTAATACACAAGAATTCAAAAGTTTGCAGAGAACACTAACCTTCTCCTTGTAATTGATGGGAGCAGTGTTAGACTGGTTTTCCAGGTTCAGAAATCTTTCATCTCCAATGTCCGTCACATATTTTTCAAATTCTGATGATGACAATTGTGATGAATGGTGTTGTTTAATATATACTTCATCTTTACCGCCAATAGTTACAGAAGTAATAATGTGGGTACCATAGTTTTCAATAAAGCTGCACATAAAGAAGAGTACTGACAATTGGAAAGGAAACTTACAATTGAAGAAACATATAAGGCCTCCAGTTGATAGAATATACATATAACATATAATTATGCCACAATTCCTAGTGCAAACAAGTCTATTACCTACTAACCTAGCCAAGGATGATGGATCCCAACTGTATGGAATGGCACGTTTTACATCTTCACGCAAAACTAATTCAGAACTCGTAAGCTTAACTTTAAAAAGAGGAACAAAATAACCATCCAATGCAAGGGCCTTCGTTACTGCAGCATCATTTTTCGACGAGCCAGTGAAAGAGAACATGGAATTAAAGCTACCAAGTGGTACTGATCCAGATAAACCCGACTTCTTGTTGAAATATTCAACCATCTGCAGACAGAAAAAAGAAAAAGAAAAAAAGATTTTGGTAAGAGGAGTTCGACCAGAGGAGAAAATATCAATTGCACAATGGAGTTATCACAAAACTCATCCAAAATAAGATAGCAGAGTGACAGTTTTAATGTTGAATAAATTTCAGAAGATTTTAGTCCTATTAAGCTACAGATTATTTTGTTCTTAATTAGAATCTTTTAATTGCCCATCTACAACAATCTTCTATCCAGTTGAACAGTAAAAAAAAAAAAAATTGAGTGAGACAGGAAGAAATTGGCAACTTTATCCTTTTGATTACTTCAACTAAAACAGCTCAACCGATCCTTTAACTCCTTCGAAGCATACAGTGGTTCAAAATTTAAAGGATTATAAGGTTCCTAAACCTAACATGTAAAAATGAAAATAAACATGAGCTGTTACAACAACATATCTCTTCAATGGATGTGCTAATCCTTCACTGCAAAAACACCTGTTTAACTCAGATGGTAACCATGATACCAAGATAGAGATAATGTTATCACTTCAATTAATATCCTCCATCCACATTCCTGGAAAGCCTAACATCAGCCTCACTTTGTCTCACTTTCTCATACAATGATAAGGCGAAGGGATGTCCTTCAACTTCGTCAGATGCTCGAGCCATTTCATTTCAATTGATTTGGTAACTAAATTCTAAGCACCTCCAAGGCTCCATGAACAAGGAAATTTTTGTTTCTACAATTGGATCATATTTGATAAAAATTAAACCAACAGTACTGCATGATCCGAGCCATGAAATCACCACAGATCAACATCAAACTCCTGATAAAAACAAAGATCAGGTGCCGGCGCCTGCTCTCATCGTGAAGCAAATTACACAGATCACATAGTTTGTTTTATAATAATAAGAAATTTCACCGATGCAAACGGAAGGGGGGAGTACCTTTGGGAAGCTACAAACGAAGGGGGTTGGCTCCGGGCGACTCCTCACCCTACTCTCCCTAAACACGTCGACGTCGACCTCGACGGGCACGTCGGTGAGCACGGCGCCGCCGCCGCCGCCGCCGCCCGCGCCCTCGGCGAGGGCGACGTCCCCGTCCTCCGCGCCATGCTCGAGGCCGGCGTCGCCCCCGACCGCGCGACGCGGGCGCGCCCTTGCAGTAGAGGAGGCGCGTGTCGGCCGTGACGTCGAACCCGCGCCCGAGCGCCTGCACCGCGTTCGCCAGCGTCGCCATCATCGCCGGCGGCGCCGGCGCCGGCGCCGGCGCCACGGGAGCTCCGGCGGCGAGGTCGTGAGAAGGGCCCGCTCCGTCCATGAGAGCGCTACGGAGAGGCATCGGAGACGGGATCGGGGCGCATGTCGAGAAAGGGAGTGGGTGGGGGAGGGTTTTGACTGAGGGGGATGGTGATGCGTGAGGGGGAGAGGGGAGGAAAAGGAGAGAACGCGCTTTTCTAAGAAGAGGACGAAGAAGACGAAGAAGAAGAGGAGTTGGGAGGGAGATGGGAGAAGGGGAAAGATTAGGCGTTGACTGGTCTTAATAAGGGAGCTGAGACCCGACCAACCCCCGCCTTCCCGTTGCCCGATCCGTTTGGCAAGTGGCAGCTTGGTCGCATCATCTCGATGCTCGCGAAATTTATTATCTATTGCCTGCTGCACCTGGTGTATCCCTATGTTTCACGCACCACCCTCACCACTTAATTAAAAAATTACTAAAAGCTTATTTGAATTATGGACTATTTTTGTTGGCTATCTAATTTTTCAAATTTTTAATTTCACTGCTCATCCAGTTTTTCAATTTTTTTTATTTGAGTTGGTCGACAAAATTTAAATGCCTCGTTTATTTTTACTGGTGTAATTAATATATTTTATGTAATTTTTATAATTATAAATTTATTAAAGTAACTAATTCACTTAATTTTTGAAGTCAAAATATCATTGGCTGACTCAAATCAAACAAATTGAAAGATCGGAAAATAAAATAAAAATTTTGAAAGATTTGATTGCCGGTTTAAAATCGGGCATAGTTTAGATAATTTATTTACGAATTTATTTTAAAACAGAGATAAATTTCATTTAGTCTTCCCAAGTTGTAACGTATTTTTTACTCTACCCACATCTTGATAAAATAAGATAGTAAATAAATTATCTAAACTATGCCCGATTTTAAACCGGCAATCAAATCTTTCAAAATTTTTATTTTATTTTCCGATCTTTCAATTTGTTTGATTTGAGTCAGCCAATGATATTTTGACTTCAAAAATTAAGTGAATTAGTTACTTTAATAAATTTATAATTATAAAAATTACATAAAATATATTAATTACACCAGTAAAAATAAACGAGGCATTTAAATTTTGTCGACCAACTCAAATAAAAAAAATTGAAAAACTGGATGAGCAGTGAAANAAGTGCTTCTACAAGGTAAAACTCATCAATCTCTTAAGCTAACACAAACAACAAATTAGTCACGAGAATCAACGGCATGCACACCAATATTGTTCCATTTGTTGAAAAGAGGCATTCATTAATTATTTTACTTTATACATAGTCTTTAAATTATTATACTATACATTTCTCTTAACAATTATATATAATATACATTTAGGCGGTGTTTAGTTCAGAAATAAGGGAAAAGTAAATCCTTATTCTCACATTTGTTCTCAAACAAAAATTTTCTTACTCACTGATCGTTCCTAGAGCAAGTGGGAAAGGGCTTGGTGGTTAGTACCTAAGACCCAAGTTCGAATCCTAGTTGATTTATATTTTTAGCTAAGTTTATTTCTGAATGAAATAAACAAAGCGGGTAGCGTGCTACTTATCTCTCTCAAAAAAAAAAAAAAAAAAAATCGTACTCAAGAACAGTAATTTTCGAATCCTTGGAATAAGTTAGTATAACCGGGCGGTTCAGAAACAAGGAAAAAATAAGTTCTTATTTCTCCATTTATTTCCAAACATAAATTTTCGTACTTGAGAATTGTAGTTCTCATATCCCTAAAATAAGCTAATATAATCTGGCAGCTTATAATCTGGTATAAGTTTGGAACTATTGTTCTGCCCTTTTTTCCAGAACAAGTTTGCTTTTAAGTGAAAACAGGATTAATTAAAGCCTAAATTTAATTTTAATTATAATATTAAATTATTAATTAATATAATTAATATATTTAAATTATTATTTATTGTTTAAATAATAAAATAATTAAATAAGTTATTACTTATAATTAATTAGCCATAAACTAATATTTATATTGAACAATCATTAATTTTTTTTTGTTAATCTAATTAATTTTTTTACTCATTATCTAACTAAAATAATTTAAAATTATTTTATAATTAATTAATTAATTAATTAATTACTATATTTTTATTATCTTATACAATATTGATAGCTAATAAATTTGTTAATTTGTGTTTGATTCCCATCTAACCATTAAAATACTATTTACCTTATTTCCAAGAACAATCTAATTTTCTCCAAATATAAAATTAATCTAATTTTTATTTACATCTTAATTTGTACTTATTACTAAAATAAGTGGTTCATATTTATATCGGAATCAAACACAATTTTAATGAATTAAGCACTAGTTTTAACAACTTTTTGTAGTTTTTGGGGTGTTGTGCAAGCTATGCACCAAATGCACTTAATAATTTTCTCTAATGAAGGATAATTTGAAACCGAGGTACAAGAAATTTAAAGCACCAATCTCCTAAATAATGTTCATATAACAACCAACTATTTTGAATAGTAATTATTAATTTGCGCCCTGTATTCATAAGAAAAAAGTATCATCCAAATTTGCACCCTTATTATTTTGTGTTGAAAGCATGATTTATTCTTATACCATTTGTTGGAAGCGTAATTTGTTCTATACCAATTGTTGAAAGCATGATTTACTCTGATACCAATTGTTAGAACTGGTATTTGTATTGATACCGATTATATAACCCAAGATCTAAAATAGAATAAAATAATATGGAAAAAGATATTGGAGGAGAAAAAAATAATTAAACTAATACTTTATTAATAAAAAGTAATTAATTACATTCCGAGCAATATCTATACAGTCATGTCCACCATGGCTATTTTCATCTAATTAACTCATATCTAACCATATATAGATGATAAATTTTATTTTATTTTGGATAATTACATATTCTAATCAATGTATAATTTGGATATGCTCTATCTCTAACTAAATTTAAATTAAGTTTGAATTATTATTTTCAACATTTTGTAGGGATTATCTAACTATACTTTTTTTGTTTTGCCTTTCTCTTTGTACAACTTGAAGAACGGTGCAACTTGCTTGTATAATACTTATACCCTAGACAATCAAAGATTCGAGTTAATTTACTAATCTTATTATTTTTTTATATTATTTAAAAAAAAAATTTAATGACGAAGTGTAAAATATACATATTATTATAGAGTGTGTACACGTAGCATTTTTTATAAATAAAATATTAGTTGTGATGGACAGTTGAGTATTTTAGACATAAGAGTAACAAAATGGACCTTTTGTTTCCTCCACATAGATTTCTAGTGTTAATATCATAACAATAACCAAGAGAATATGAACTTTTTTTGTTTGGTTCAGATATAAATAAGAGCTGTTTATTTCAAAAATAGATGTAAGTTCAGATATAAATCCGAAATAGATCAATTTTGAATTTGAATGAAAATTGAGTTATTTTCGAGAATAAAAAACAACGTTTAGATAAATAAGATGGAATAAAAAGAATAGTCGGTAGTTATAAATAGAAAATAATAATATTACGCATCTCATTATATTTAAATTTTAAATTTTTAAAATTTTAAATTTAAATTTAAATTTTTTTAAAACTTAAATAGGAGTGGGAACACCCACACGAGGGGTGGAATAGCTATTCCACTCCTTTTTTGTGGTATTTGAGGATAAGGGGATAACCTTTATCCGCCCCTCCAGGCCTCCACCCCCCTCCCAACCAAATGCTTGAATAAAAGGCTGTTTTAGACTAGAAAGTCCAATAACAAAGAAATTATGAAGGCAGCGTTTGGTTAGGGAATATGAATAGGAATAGGCCCTTATCCCCTTTATACCCAAACGCTAATTTTTTTACTCGAGAATAGTAGTTCTCGGTTATCCCCACCAACACCTTCATTTTCTATATAAAACTATCTAAAACTGTTCTTATCCCTGGGAACAACCTAATTTTCATCCAAACACTATTTTTCTTATCCCATACTTGTACCTATTCCTGTAATAGCTAATTCTTGCTTATACCCGAATCGAACGGTACTTGAGAGATTTATTAATTTGATGTCGCACCCATCTTACTGAAGTCGACACAACGATCGTTTATACAATTGTGATCAAGAGTTTCGATGATCTCACGATTTTGGTGCCGAAACAAAAGTCGGACGTCTACACGAGTCTACACAAGTCACAAATGCAACCTCCAATGTCCACAAAAATAATTATGATTTAATGTCAACAAAAATGTCAGAAAGCCTAGTAAATGATGCATATTGTCCAGATGTAGGCCTTGGTTCGAAAATTTTCGTTTCAAATATGGTATAATTTGGCACATTCAAAACTTATTAAGATAAAAAAAAAAGACAAATTAATTAGCTAGCATCTAGCAAACTATGAGAAATCTCCAAATTTCCAATGTTGGGAACGCCAACATTATCTATTAATTATAATCTCTTTTATTTTTTTAAATTATTATTATTTGCATGAGAGTATGGTTGAGGGGCCACGCCATTCGAGGCCCATGGTCAAATTAAAATGGTCCCACATAAATACCATACATTGGCTCACATAAGTCAACTTAGGTAGCTCGTTTGATATACGAAGTGTAGGCGAATATTTTTTGAACATTAACTAATCCACTCAATATAAACCAAACCATGAGCAATGCATTATATAGTCACGGGTATTAAAATAATCCCATATAGTGAAAATTATATTTGCTTAATAATTTTATTGAACAAACAAAAAATTATTATTTTATTTTAAAGTCTTTGCGTCAAACATGTCGACTGATCTAATGTTCTCAAATTTACTTTAATTATGAGACCATTTCAATACAAGACAAATGTGTCATATAAAATTGCAAAATTCGACGTCTAAAAAGTTCAAATAGCTTTGATTATGTTTAATAACGTAGACCGTTGAATCTCGTTATAATGTTATGGTGGAAATTTAAGGTCCGGTCCGACCCAATAAGCCAGCGCGGTTCGAATCGGGTTTCGAACCGATTCGAAACCCAATAATCCCATTGGATCGGGTCGGGTCTCATTTGTTGGCGTCGAGTAAAACCTTTATCTCTACTCTTATCCTATCCCTTCGTTGTCCCCTTCTCCTCCACTCTACCGCGCTACTACTCTCCAATGGCGGTGGCGATTCCCACCTCCGCGTTCGTCTCCGCGGAGAAACCCTCGTTTCCCTCCCCATGGCGAACCCCCTTCCTCGGCTCCTCCTCTCGCGTCGCCGTAGCCCTTGCCAAACCCTCCTCTCGAGTCGCTCCCTTTTCCCCGATCCGATGCGAGCAACAGCAGAAGCAGCAGGTCGCCGTGATCCCTAGGGATCAGCGGTTTATGTTCGAAGGAGACGAAATATTTGGCCCCGTAATCTCCTTTCTCTGGCATTTGCTGTTGTTTTTGGTTGTAAGTTCTCATTGTTGAGTTTCTGTGTAGAAAGAACTAATTATCCTCTTACTATGTTTCGTGGGTTTGATCGGAGAAAAAATGTTTGCGATTGGAAGGAGGTAGCGTAGGTTGTTGAAATTGCTTAAAATTTGTGCATAAAGCTACTCTGAACTGTAAAAATTGTTCTGAATTGTGAAAAGGGGATCGAAAATGGTGAATTCTAGTTACTGGGCACGAATTTAAGTGGTGCTATTAGGGAAAGCGTTATATTAATTTCGCTGCAATGGCTTCTTCTGGCAGTAGAAGGAGAAGCTCCAAATTTGGAGCTTTTTATTTTCGGGCTCAAAATTTCATTTTAGCTTCTTAGAAAAGCAGAAGCTTCGGTATCATCTGCTTGCCAAAAACTCTTCTGCTGTAGCAGAGCATGGTCGCCGCAGTTGAAAGCAGAAGCAAAAATGCAGCGAAACAAGCGCTAAGATGAAAATGGACGACGAAAAGGATCTGGCTTTGTAAGCGCCGCTGTTCAGTTATGACTAAATAAAGATTTTCTTACAGAAGTTAACATAATATACTATATATTGAAGTTCAAGTAATGCTACATCTAGTAAGATTTATTTTTTCCTTTTTTTCCAGGATATTTGGAACAAAACTTGGTACCCTAAGGCTGCAGATCATATATCCACAGAGAAGACATGGTATATCGTCGATGCAACCGATAAAATTCTTGGAAGGTTGGCATCAACTATCGCGATACATATTAGGGGAAAGAATCTTGCAACCTATACTCCGAGTGTGGACATGGGGGCATATGTTATTGTGGTACATTTTCTACAAGGAGAAGAGCTTATTGACAAAGCTTCTTTTTATACATATTTGGTCATTATGAAGTTTACTATTTAAACTAAATTATTCTATGTTTGAAAATTAACTTTCAAACATTCACTTGGGGATAATATTTCATATTCAATTACTAAGAAATTGTATAATATAATTTTTCAGTTGCAATATTTTATATTTACATATAATTTTCGATGCAAAAAATTTTAAATTAGAAACAAATTTAAGAGTTTATTTCATAATCAAATCATACAAATAAATTCAAAATTGGCTAAACTTTTAACCTTGGTTTAAGTCAGGTTCGAGTTTAAGGGGTAGACTAAATGATTTCAATAATATATCATTTTTTATTTAAAATTTGAATGCAATATATTAGTAAAGAAAAATTAATTTAGGAAAGGTAATTACACACCTTCCTTGTAACGCCAAACCTTTCTAGCTAAAAAGGATATGTTATAAGATGTAAATTTATCAAAATGCCCTTGTTGCAAAAAAAAAAAATTGCCCTGTTAAGAGTTGACCGGTACCGATGGTATCAAATACCGGTCATCCTCTTTTAAAGGGTGCATCTTGGCCGTCCATTTAAAAAATTTTAATGGTTAAGATGTTTTTGGTGTATAGGAGTATTGCTCTTATCTTTTTTCCACTCATCTTGCCTTTTAGGTGACCAATCTATAGTTTGTTTCCCAAACTGTATCCATCGACTGGTTATTAAGGTTTAGGGGAAACGAGTTTAAACATTTCTTGGAGCTGCGTTTACGATGAAACTTTTTCCCCCTGCAAATCTGTCACATTAGTCTTGTAGGTGCGTAGAACTCTGTATTTCCATTTTCACTTCAATATTGATATCCCTCAGTTGAGAAATTGAGGCCACGCCACAGGATTGCTAAATGATTTAATGTGAACAATTCATTGCTACATCGTAATATATTACTCAAATTAACTTGTATTGGTGCAAATTACATTTTTTTAATCAACCTGATGCATGGTTTTTATAATTTGAGACACAGATAGAAGTTTGCCAATAGCCACAGGTTTTCAATTTCAAATTGAGTAAATTCCATTGTATGTGTTTCTTAGCAAGTAGCATCACTGGAACAGTAGATAATTGCTTCATTTGTTCAAAGTATTCCTTGGCTAGAGACATTCATCGGGTCTGAGAAGTACATATCTGCAAATGGTTTCTCATGACTTGTCGAGACTTTCCTCTTACCATCACCCACTATACAGATTGTATGATGTCAGATCCACTATAATGATTACTTATGTCTTTACGTGCACACAGGTGAATGCAGAGAAAGTTGCAGTTTCTGGTAAAAAGAGGACCCAGAAACTCTACAGGAGGCATTCAGGAAGGCCTGGTGGTATGAAGGTGGAGACTTTCGATCAGCTTCAAAATAGAATTCCGGAGAGAATAATTGAGCATGCGGTCCGCGGCATGCTGCCTAAAGGACGGGTAAAGCCAACATCTCTATCAGTACTACTTCCCTTGTCACCAAAAAATAAAAATAAGAAAAAAGTAGACTCGCTTATCATCCTTTCTTGTAGGTAGGGTTAGTATCATCAAGCTACATTTTGATAATTGTGTTTAGATACTGAACAATTCGTATCTCACAAAAGTTTTTAGATCAAGTGTTTGATATGCTTAAATGTGCACATATTTTCATGCTTGCAACATGCTACATACACCCAACAATTTCTGCATACAGTAAGTCAGCAAAAGTTCGCTACGCCTTTTTCATTGAACTTCGTTGAACCTTCTATCAAACAAACAAGAGTGCAAAAGTAATTTTCACATGAACTTCAGTTCAACCGAAAACTACTTTTAGCCTGAAAATTAGTTGCGAGCAAACAAACAGGTTGTAACAGCGTATTCCTACTCACTTTTCAATATCTACCACTCTGGTTTTGTGGATACTACGCAGCTCGGACGAACTCTTTTCACTCACCTCAAGGTGTACGAGGGGCCGGATCACCCTCATGAGGCTCAGAAGCCGATTCCTCTACCGATACGGGACAAGAGAATACAGGTAGAGAAGTAGATGCAGTATGTTACAGAGCTCGGAGCTTGAAGAAGATAAAGGGGGTTATGCATGTTGCAGGGACTCCGAATCGTCTTCTTTATTCTTTTCTTTCCTACGCAAAAATTTTGTTCAGAGGCCTATGTTGGGGAAAATGTAAAATCTCTAGTTCTTTCTGAGCTTCAAAAATTCTGTGCTGCTATTTTTTTTTTTTCTTTCCCATTATGGCTGGTACAAATGATGTTTGGAGTATGTTGCGTTGTGATAATTGAGTCGATATGATTTTCTTTTGGTTTTTTTAATGGTTACACACGTACACACCCACACGCACATATTTTACTGTTAAATGCATGGTGATTCTTTGTGAATTAAGGAATTATTGATTTTTTTATTTCTTTAAGGCCTGTTTGGTAAAGGAGATACAGTATTAGTGGCAATATGAAAAATAGATCAAGATACAAATGGGGCGGATCCGAGTGCAGCAGGTTTTCCCAACTTTCACTCTTTATTTCTTATTAGGACGGAACGGATTCGGAGCGGATTATTTTTTATTTTATTTTTTGCTCTTATTTACAGTTCCGTTCGGAGCGGATTGAGCTGGGAATGTATTTCTGATGAATTTTTGACGAATGGGGTGAATTAAAAATAAAAAAAGGTGCTTCCAACTCACATTTTATTTACTTTGGCGAATCGTGAAAACTTTTTATAAAAAATAACGCCCGAAGTTTTGGGCCCTTTTTTTCCCACTCGTATATAGGGCTGGCAAACGAGCGAGCCGGCTCGCGTTCGACTCGTGTTCGGCTCGATATTCGGCTTACTCGAGCTCGACTCGAAATTAAATGAGCTGAGCTTGAACAAAATAAAAGGCTCGAAATTCATTTCAAGCCGAGCTTGAGTATTACTCGGCTCGTTCGAATTAGGCTCGAAAAGCTCGAAAGCTCGAAATATATATATATATATATATAAAATATATTTTAATTATATATAGGCTTTAATTAAATTTGGGCCATTATTGTTGGCCCATAAAATAAACCCAATAAGTACAACCGTGCAATTGAGCCCAACTCTAAATTTACATAATACACTCTCTCTTTCAGACTTTCACTGTTGCACATAACCCTAAAGCATGATAATATTCAAATTTTCAAATCCCTAATTTTTTTTCCTCTCTCTCTCTCTCTCTCTCACCCTTACCCAGTCAGGCAGTCACCCTAGCTCACATTTCTTACAATTATTTTGTATTTTGAACTATTGAACATGTTGCATCAAATTATAGGTAATGTTCTATAAAAATTAAACTATTGATTATATAATGTCGAGAATTTCAATCGGCTCGTTTAGAGCTCGAGCTCGGCTCGACTCGAAATTAGGCTCGCTCGAGCTCGGCTCGAATTAATTTCAAGCCGAGCTTGAACCTAGATTTAGGCTCGAAATTAATTTCAAGCCGAATTTGAGCTGACATAAGCTCGCTCGAGCTCGGCTCGTTTCCACCCCTACTCGTATATGGTAAGCATAGACGAGCAGAAATTGTCAATGGTCTGCGCCCGGTGCATCCGTACATACATGCACCGATCCGCTGATCCACCCTTCATCACGTTTAAAACTTCAACCTCCACCGTCCACCGCTTCAGCAAAGCAACGGTGGATGTAAACGCCGGTGCACAAGTTTACTGATGAGCCTGGTTCATGGAACAGTAGACACGTCCCTCTTCAAACCCTAAAACCCTAATCGCTCTGTCTCCTTCGTCTTTTCGTTTTGCGAGCTCTCGTTCCCCCGGCGTGGAGTTAGAGCTCTGGAACACCCCGACCATGGAGATCAATCTCGGGAAGCTCCCCTTCGATCTCGATTTCCACCCTTCGTCCCCTCTCGTCGCCGCGGCTCTCATCAATGGCGATCTCCACTTGTAAGTATTTTTAGCCTAATTACAACTCCAATTCATCAGATCGAACACCCCGATTCACTCGAATTCGAATCCCCAGGTATCGCTATGCGGCCGATGCGCAACCCGAGAGGTGATTAATCAGCTTAATTTTCCTACTTTTCCATATCATTTGCAACTATAATCATGTAGATTGTTCACAAGTTCAGGGTTTTCATCTGGTTAGATTTGATAGAGAAGTATACTTGCCAGGTTGTTGGCGATTCGTGCTCATGACGAATCATGTAGAGCTGTTAGGTTTGTGGATTCGGGACGCGGTAATGGTCTATAATTGGATTAAAATTTGGCTTTTTAATTGTTCCGCGTAATTATTTTGTTAACCCTGTTCCTATGGCGTTTTCAGTAATTTTAACGGCATCGCCGGATTGTTCAATTCTCGCGACGGACGTCGAGACGGGGACTACCATTGCCCGCTTGGAGGATGCTCACGGGTTTGCTTAAATGATGCTGCGAATAACTGTTTTAGTTTGTTTTTCTAAGATGCACTTCTTCATTTTTCATCTCTTTTCCTGGTTTTAAGGGATGCGATAAATCGCCTAGTTAATTTGACGGAGACGATGGTAGCATCCGGTGATGATGAAGGGTGTATAAAGGTGCATCGTGTAGTACCTGTTCTCATTGAGTTCAAAATCTGGCTATAATTGCCCTGCTGTTTGGTTTATGGCTGCAAATGTTTGGCAATGTTTCTGCAATGGGATTGCAAAGTTATGTTGATATAGATAGATGCTGTCCGGTTTTGCAGGTTTGGGACACACGACAACGTGTCTGCTGTAATTCCTTTCAGGCTAATGAAGATTATATTTCCGACATGACATTTGCTGCTGATACCACACAACTTCTGGCGACAAGGCATGTTTTGCATTTTTATCTTGTGTATTGTTTCAATTCAACTTTTCTATACTTGATATTTGATAACTATGCTCTTATATCTTTCTCTACCGTACTGTTATTAATAACTAGCTTCTTCTAGTACTTTTACAGGAATTTTTAGTTTAATTATTGAAAGCATGGTTAGGATGAGGCGCAATTTGTTTTCCACTTCTTATCGTGTTTATATAACAACTATATGATTTCCTATAGTTTAAGTTGATAAAAAGAGAATCTCATACAGCACAATTTGACTTTCTTGCGTCATTGTAGCAGAATGGTTTAGTTGTGAGGAACTATGAATTACCGTCATCATAGTTTTAACTTCACTTAGGAGCAGTTATATGCTGTATTGTTTGTCCTTTTGTTTCTCATGGAGAGTTTAAACTGTCTTGTAACTGTTGTTGTTTGCAGTGGGGATGGGTCTCTATCAGTTTGCAATCTTCGTAAAAGCAAAGTGAGCAGCTTATCTTCCTTTCCTTCTTCTTATAGAAAATTACTGAGTCTTATATTGAGGATCTTCTTATTTGATTATGTACGGTAGGTTGTATTGTTAATCTTTAGTCTATTTGTTGCCAACAGGTACAAAGCCGGTCTGAATTTTCTGAAGATGAGTTATTATCACTGGTTATAGTGAAGGTAACTTTTTCCTTTCAATATCTTAGCTATTTCTTTTTCTTTAACTACTTTTACCGGGAAGAACTGCATTAAATGTAGCTAACTAGCTATGTTCTCTGCATTAATAATTTTTTTTTGTTTTAGCCAGAAACTGGTGAGAAGTGATTGGGAACTTCTTGATTGTTTTTATTAGAGTTTCATCATCTTTGTGCTTGATAGAAGCTTTTTGTTTCCCTATAATTTCTGAGTAATTTCAATGAAGGGGCATATTTCAAAAGGACCTATAGTTGGCAAGGTTCTATTAGTGTTAACCTTAACCTTTAATCTTTCATTCTCTTCTCCTTCTAAAAGGTTTTGCTTAGAAATCAATACAACATATATATTCTGCTTGGTGAGTTCTTTTCAGTATGCTATGCAGCACAGAAAATAAGATTAATTTTTTTTCTTATTGCTTGAATTGCTGTAAGCGAGTTTATAAGATCTGATTGATGTTCTTCTGATGGCCTTGTTATTCTTCACAGAATGGTCGAAAAGTTATATGTGGAACTCAGACTGGTGCTTTGTTGCTATATTCCTGGGGCCACTTTAAGGATTGCAGGTAATTACTTGGTATTGGATCATGTGTAGGTGTTCCGTCACGGAGCATGATCTCTTGTTTCTAGATATTCTATATTAACAATAGATTAGTTTGCCTTCTTTTTATCCTCTCATCAGTTGTATGTTTGAGTACTAGTCTAGCACTTCACAAGATGCAGCCATTTTTCTCTTTGTACAAGATGCAGTCTTGTTATCTGAACCAACTAAACATTCTGAGTTTGTGAGCAGTGACCGTTTCCTTGGGCACCCGATGTCAGTTGATACTTTATTGAAGGTGAGGGGACAGTTTCATTTTCTTGTTCTGTTCTTGTTGTAACTTTCCAATTAATGCTTTCTAAAATCTACTTCTTTTCTAGCTTGATGAAGATACTATAATATCTGGATCAGAGGATGGAGTCATCCGGTATGAATTAATTTTTTCTTGTAACTTCAAATTTTCTTCAGTGTGAACGTTAAGAAATTTCACTGTTGTAAACTATCATTTTCCCGCCATTCCACAGGTTGGTTGGTATTTTGCCAAATAGAATTATCCAACCTCTCGCCGAGCACTCAGAATACCCAATAGAACGGCTTGGTAAAATCTATAGTTCCTTTTCTCCTTGATTGAGGTGGCTCGGTTTCTTGAAAGCCAACTTCAGATATTTATGAGCTAATTCTAGTTATTTCTCTTGCAGATTTCTCACATGATAGAAAATTTCTTGCTAGCATTTCACATGACCAAATGATGAAGGTAGCATCGAGCTTAATCTTTAATTGTCACACTTATTATTGCATACTTGTTTAAAGATTTTATTTTTTTTTCGTATTTTTAACAATGAAACTACCTGTTTGCTTCGCATAGCTTTGGGATTTGCAAGAGCTCTTGGATGGCAATCAAATGACCCAAGATGGTCTTCCGGATGAAGCCGATAGTGATGATGATGAGATGGATGTAGACTTTAAACCCGCCGAGTCATCAAAAAGTGAGTTTGTCTTCCATCTGTTCTCAAACCTGCTTTAAGCTAAATAAAAGTACACGAGGATCAGCAGTTTTTTTGCTTGTTTGATGTTAAAACTACTTTGCGCACTCACTGCTCTATTAGAACCATGTTGATAATGCTGAACTTTGTTTGATACTATGTTGAGTTGCTTTAATTTAAGTTGTTCTGTGAAATTTAATTTACAGAGTCAAAGAGAAAGAGGCAAGGCAAGAGTCGATCAAGTACTTCAGTATCCGACTTCTTTGCAGACTTGTAGCAGAATGCGAATCCACAAGGGTGCGTTAACGTCGTCTTCAAACTATGCATGAGATGCTCATTAAAAAGAAATATCCACTTGAAATCAAGAGCGCCTGTTTTTTGTGTCGTATTCATTGTGATTGAAGCAAAATTTGTTAGAGAAGTTTTCAAAAAATAGATTTTCATATCCATATGGGGCTAAAATTTTACCTACCTTCTGTTTTTTTCTTTTTTGTTCTGCTTTGAGAACATACTGTAAAAGTGCACCATAAATAGTCTTGTTGCAATCCGTTGCTCCTCTCTCTCTCTCTCTCCTGCATGTGCTTCCAATCATGGTTCGACCTGTGTCACTGTGTGGGTGTATGGATGTGTGGGTGAGCGCACGTGGACCTGCGCACAAGGAAGTTTTGCTTGGATTTTAGTCATGAACCATTTCAAGTATCACTCTTCAGGAAACTTGGGATTTGGTTGTGCATAGGCCTGCATTTTACCCCACATATTTGGGGTTCATCTTTTGTTTACACCTTTTTCACCTTGTTCCTGAGGATACTTGGTAATTAATCAGGTGAAAAACTTCAGTTAAAGCACATAAAGTGGTTAGTACTCGTCCTAATCAAAGCTCATTTATAATGAAAGTTGTAGAAGAGAATTCAACTGATTTGCAGAAACTCTAGTCTGAAACAGATTAAAAGTCCATCCACCATACTCAGAAACCAAGCAGAACAAAAATATGCACAGCAGAAAATCCACTGAAGTATCACAAACTTAACTATGCACAACAGGTAAACTTAACACAGACATCTGACACCAATTTACATGACCGTCTCCTTGCAGCTAGTGAGTTACAACAAAGAAAAGCATAGAGAAATCTTGCATTCATACAACTTTTCAACAGCTGTTGCTGAAGATCGTCCCTAATCCAGGCAAAACTCATAAAAATTTTTAAAACAGGGACTTACGAAACAATTGGATTTACATAAATATTTCTGATCAGTTTGACCAACTTCATATATTTCTTCTCCAAACTTTTACTTTCCAGCCATCAATTGTGTCCCTTTCCGATTTGCCTCCAACCATAATCTCGACGATGCAGCTGAGAGTTCTTCCAATCAAAATTTCCTGTATGGAGAAAATACCCACAATAGGTTCTAATCCTATCTATGTATTAAAAAAGAAAATGAAACAGGCATTTCATCATGCATAGATCTGTTTCTGCAGGCCTATCGACAGTGACATTAGTCATATATACAGTGATCTGTACAGTTGGGAGATGGCACGGCTAAATTTCAAAACCACTGTTTAGTTGAACCGAGAGTGATGGTCGGCCAATGTTGCTTAAAGGCGTTTCCGCGCTGATAACAATTCCCGAGCTCCCTACATGGCCATTCCACTTAGACCTCCCCAGCTGTCAATTGAAATGAGATTGATTAATTTATTCACATCAATTTGTATAATGCAGCAATGCCAGTCCGAGAAAGAACAACTTACAGAAAGTGAGACAAAAGCAGAAGGATGGGTCGAGCAAGAGCAGCCGCAGATTATATTCACTTCATCCTTCACGGAATGGATGAGCTCTGCACGAAGCCCAGGATCACTTCCTCCAAACGTAGGGCATACACTGAACAAGTTTAAAAGTAAATGGAAAAGTAGTTTAGGTTCAACTTCAGGAGAAAGAGTGCAAGTGTACAAATAACAACAGTAGCACAAGAAGCACCGACTTCAACAATGCAGGAGTAAAATATGTATCAAACTTTTAAGGTGAAACATGCAGGGCATTTTGAAATTGATCTGGTCTTTAAAAGTCTTTATTCAGTACCTAGCCTTTCATTGTTTTTATTCCATTCCTTTCCCATCAGAAAAAACTGCGCTTTTGAACTTATTACAGAATATTCTGTAACATAACAAAATATTTTGTTACTTGATGGAATATTCTGAAAATTTTGACAGAAGTACGAGTTTTAATAAAAACTGATTTATAGGTACTAAAATAAAAAATAATGAAAGGTCAGGAACTGAAATCAAACCTTTTTAAGTTCAGATAAACATTTCAGAATGCAATATAGTTCATTATATTTAGACCGTGAATGAATAGCATGGAACAATCTTAAAGAAGAAACCCGAAATTTTTTGGAAGAGGCAAATAATTGACCTGAGTTGGACACTAGGTCGAACCATAACACCAGATCTCTTCCAAGCTATGGCCCGTGTAATCCCAAGGGAAAAAGATTTGTCGGGCAACTGCAGCATTGGGGTTATTCGAGTACCTCGCTTATTCTACGTAAAAAGAATAACAAACTTTTAGAGCCATTAGTCTAATAAGCATTATTAAGATAATATAGAGGAAAATAAAACTTAAAAGAAATAAATGAAACGTCATATGAAGTAATATAAAAAAATGAGAGAGATACACATAACCACATATGATATTTCTACATTCAGTTGGAAGACATTAGTCTGAATTGATGCTAACCTTGCAAGAAAAGCTAATTCTTGTTTCTCCTGGATATCGGCCTTGAGCTTGAAGCAACCCACCAAAGAGAGGAAGAAATGCACTACTTGCCAACCCCTCACCAGCCACATATGTGAGCTGCCCATTTGGAAACTGCAGATCCAGAAATGACTGGAACAAAGCACCAAATCAGCAACTTTGGTGTCAAATACAACCGATTTTTATTTGTAAAGAAGACATCCTTTCACATGTTTTGAAGATAAAGCGTTAGACATTTTGGCTGAAATAGAAACTAACAGGATTTCAGAGTAGATAATCCTTTTAGTATAGGTCATGATCTAACAATAAGAAGAGAAATTAGAAGATTCAGCTAATAATTGTACTGCTTTAAAAATACAATGATACCAAGACAGTTTAGTTTCATTTTCCTGTTTATTTTATTAGATGCCCTGGTAATTGTATCCCTAGAAGATAAAACCAACTCTTTAGCTTGGGTACTGAGAAGACTAACTTGGCAAAAATAAAATCATAACAAAAAGCCTATAAGACATAAACGCCCAAATAGAAGACAAAGATGCATTAATTTTGTCGGGAGTCGCCAATAAATAATCAATTGTATAAATGTTTTACAAAAAACTGGAAGGAGTAACATAATTACAAGGAACATAAATAAAGTAATTAATGGAGGGTAATTGAGATTCTTACACAAGCAAGGGGGTTGAGACAGATCATTGACATCAACAACCACCGTCTATGTTTCGACCATAACGCTGGACATAGCGAATGCATTCCATTCTATAACGCGAAAAATCCATTCTGTCAGTATATGCAGACTGCATATGCAGACAAATATCTAACTCGATCAACAAAAGAGTAGCTGACAAGTGCAAGAATAGAAAAATTAACAACATGAGTTACGAAAAAGTTGCCTATAAAATTCAACAAGTTCATTATACAAGCAAAGAACCTAAAACCAACAATTTGTCGTTGGTAAGCAAAATCAAGCACGTTTACGACAGAAAAGAAGAAGTGTTTACCTTCCTATCATAACCATACCACAGCAAGTGTTGCTTTGATAGATGAACAGGTAATAGAAGCGTTGAATCTCGAACAAATAGCACAGGTCCTAGCTGAATAAGGAAAAGAGGTGAATTCTCATTTCCGGCAGTCGAACCCCCACGTGATGCCTCCACCCTCCATAAGTCTCCTCTTGCAACTAAAGAACTCTCGATCTCCTGGTTTCTACTATTATATGATGAAGTGACATTTATTGTGCCCTGTGTTTCATACTGAATGTCAGCATTCACCGTAGATATAGATTTTATATTCGAAGTGTTGAACATATCAGCAGGTATCACATAAAGATTGAGCATTTAGGCAAAATACTATTCACCACATAGACAAGCTACAAATTGCAGTAATTCTTTTCCAATATGTCAGTCATAATTGGCTACATATTCAAGCTGCCTCTAAGCAGTTCAAGACATAATAAATCAAATTGGTGAATGATCTACTCCAAAAGGAGTAAACAAATTAAAATCAACCAAATGCAGAAAATATAGTTTCAAGTCGTGGAGAAGTTTAAAGCTACCGTTAAACGACAAGATGAACTTCTGCATGGACTCAACCGAGTCAAGTTCATCTCACACGTACCAAATACGACAAGTTTAAGTAGGATGCATCAATTGATCCCGAAGATGATAATGCTAAGCATCTGCGAGAAAGGACTGCAAAAAAGGCATTTTTCTAAGCCAATTTTGGTGGAAATAAGACATCACGTTTTATTAAATACAACCCTAGTAAGTAATTCTAAGCATTTCCAAGCTACTCTTTTGGCCAAACATTTTTTCACTATAAAAAAAAGAACATTAGAATCAAATTTGCTGCACTAGATAATTCCTTAAATATATCAGTTTAGAAAGCAAGTGTCCTTATGCTACTGATTACATGCGTGAAAACTAAATGCAACACTACTCCATCATCGTGCTTCAATGTAATGTAGTATTTTTGGGAAAGCTCATCGAAGAGATTTTCAAATCGCGATCCTGAACAGTAGTAGAGATAACATCAAGTCGCGTTCGAAGTTCAGATCCAGGAGTCCATCCTCATCCTCCTCATGTAGTATTTTTGGGAAAGCTCATCGAAGAGATTTTCAAATCGCGATCCTGAACAGTAGTAGAGATAACATCAAGTCGCGTTCGAAGTTCAGATCCAGGAGTCCATCAAGTAAACTAATACAGTTATCATGAAAAGAAATTATGGAAGTAATTAAGCATAAATCTTACTCGTGGCCTCTTGAAACGCCCGAGGGCCCCGAGATCGAATCCGAACTCGTCCTCATCCTCATCCAAGCTGCTCCCCGCGGCCGCAGTCGCGGCCCCCACAAACCCTCGATCCCCGAGCCGCTCCGCCGCCAACCCGATCCCCTTCGCCTCGCCTCCGCCGCGCCTCTCCGCGGCCTCGTCCCACCTCCTCTTCTCCGCCGCGGCCGCCGCCACCGCCGGGGCGCCGCCCTCCTCCGGCCGGAACGGCGCTGGGAGTCGCCGGAAGAACTGCTGGACGACGCCGTCGATGTATGCGCCAAACTCTGCCCCGGCCTGGCCGATCCGGCCGCCGAGGTCGAAGATGGTAGTGGCGGAGGGGAAGAGCTCCTTGTGATCGGCGGCGGCATGGTGGAGGTCGAGATCGAAGGGGTTCTTCGGGGGCGAGGGGGGCCACGCGAAGTGGGGAGGGGCGATGTGGGATTGGATGAGGCCGGTGAAGCCCTGGGCGAGGCGATCCGCCAGATCCTGCCCATGGCGCTGCATCTCCTCCCATGGCTCGAAGGAGAGGGATCTCTCCGCGGACATGGGCGTCGAGGGGAAGAGGTCTAGGGTTTGGAGCCGAAGAATAGGAGGAGGAAGAAGACGAAGAAGAAGACGAAGAAGAAGCGGATAATAAGAGCGATAACGAGGTCTCCGGACGAAGGAAAAGGGGGGGGTGGGGAGCGATTGGTCGGAGAGGGTTCGCAAAAGGGGCGATTATCGGATGTGGATTTATACATGGAAAAGATCCGACCCGATATCAGAGCGTAAACCATGCGTTGGACGGATAGGATTGGCTCTCATCCGCATCTCCTGCAGGACATTAAGCCCGTACCGCCATAAATGTCGATGGGTATTGCATATTCGAAATTTTGTTGAAATTGAAGTGAATTTTAAAATATTGTAAAAAAAATAATTATTTCAGATTCGAATTTTTAAGTTTAGATTTTATATTTTTAGTCGAATTCGAATTTGGGATATAAATTTTTAAAATTCGTCGGATTTAAATTCAAAATTTTTTTTTTGAAAGAAAGGTAGCATATTATTGGTAGGTGAATTCGAATTCGAATTTTTAAAAATTTACTCTAAATCCGGCCGTTGACATCCCTAGTGCTCCGGCCAGCTTTCTACACTTGGTGTTAATTTCTTTAAAACTCTTAATATAATCATAACTATTATTTGATCTAACAGCAATAGTTAAAAATAGACAAGTCTGGAGCAACTAATAATGTGTTTGAATTTGCAGGAGAAGGGATCTTAAATCCAAACTCCCCAATTCGAACCATTCGAAACAAAACAGGATGAATTTTCCACTAATAATTGGTTCATGTTGTGGTCTTTAAATCGTCTTAAAATTTAGCCCCTACTAATCCGTTATTGTTATTATCTTTCAGATTGAGACTAAATTATCGGACGTTCTTTAATTAAATATGGCGAACCACCATTCACGCACAGTGTAATTCACAAGCACAGTTCGTCAAATTCTTCCACACCACCATTATCAGTTTCATAATAAGTACTATTTTTATATTTTGATTGGATGGAAAAAAAATAATAAAAAATTTATTTTTTTTTAATTTATAAAAATACTTATAAAAAAATATTTTACGTCGAACTAAATAAGAAAAAAAATTATTTTTTTTATATTTTTTTACGCCGAATCTAATACTCCCTTGTAAAGTGCATTTTCTATTTAATCTACAACTGCAGATTTTTTATTTTTTCAAAAAATACAGATGTGTAACAATTCTAGCGGCTTCTCGAATGAATATAGAGCTTCTCTGTTAACAAAAAATATATATATATATATATATATATATTTAAAAAAAAGACGCCACCTCTCGCGCATGCGATCCGCCACGTGTGTACCAAAGTGGGCACGTGTCCCGCCCAAACCCCCTCTCTTCTCCTCGCTACAATTACAAATTCCCCCCCGCCCGCTCCCTCCCTGCGACTGAAGGAGCGGAAACGAAAGGGAATGGCGTCGAGCGGCGAGAAAGCGGGGCCGAGGACGGCGGTGGAGGGGGGAGAGGGCGGCGGGGGGAGCTTACCGCCGGGGAGGGGGACGACGGTGGGGTCGCACGTGCTGGACAAGGGGGCGGCGGCGCTGCAGGCGCTGCGGCCGGTGCGGCAGATGAAGCAGCACGCCTGCAGCTTCGCCCTCTACGCCCACGACCTCGCCCGGCAGGTCGAGGCCCACCACTACGCCGCCCGCCTCAACCAGGACTTCCTCCAGTGCGCCGTCTACGACTCCCCCGACTCCGCCGCCCGCCTCGTCGGTACGAAAAAGTTCAAACAACAAAAGAGAAAAAATAAAGTCGGTGTACTCTTGCTCGGTGCTAAGTTCGAAGTTTAGTTGCTTCGTATTTTCAGTTAATTGCTTTATTTTTTAAAATTAGTACTGAACAAAGCATACAGCATACCGCTTTGAATTAGGCTACAATGCTATCGGTAGCTGCCAAGTTTTCTGATTTTAAATTTTAATCATACTGTTTAATTAGCTATTTACTTAACTGTAGAAAATTATTATTATTATTCTAAACGTATACTTTTTCATCCAAGTGCTACATCCAAGTGCTAAAAAGTTAATAGCATCGTTGGCTTTGTGCTATTGAAAGTACTTTAGTTTAATTCTAATGCTTTTTTCTCTATAAAAAAAAAATTCAGTGTGTGGTTGGTTATTAGGTTGTAGAGTTAGAATTTTTCTACGAGAAAAAAACATGACAAAATACGATATATTTTGATACTGTTTTATATATATTTTTTTGTTATGATATTAATACTATTCGGACGGCACTTTCATATGCTTTCATATTTTTCTTTATACTTTTATACACTATTATAAAACAGGTTCGAAAGAGGCATCCAGTAGTGATTTTCAATTAAAGGAAAAAAGAAAAGAAAAGGGAGTTCATGAGAATTTTATGATCTTGTGTGTTTGCATGAGCAGGAGTGGAGTACATCGTATCGGATCGCATCTTCGAGACGTTGCCGCCGGAGGAGCAGAAGCTGTGGCACTCTCACGCATACGAGATCAAATCCGGTCTGTGGACGAACCCGGGGGTGCCGGAGATGCTGCAGAGGCCGGAGCTCGCGAACCTGGCGAAGACCTACGGCAAATTCTGGTGCACGTGGCAGGTCGACCGCGGGGACCGGCTCCCGCTCGGCGCCCCCGCGCTGATGATGTCGCCGCAGGCGGTGGATCTGGGCAAGGTGCGGCCCGAGCTGGTGCGGCGCCGCGACGAGAAGCTTGGGATCTCAACAGAGGATCTGCGGGAGTCGCGGGTGGAGATGGAGGAGCCGGAGTGGATCAATCCGAATGCGGACTACTGGAAGCAGCACGGCAAGGGGTTCGCCGTCGACGCCGTGCCGACGGAGATGAAGCGCACGGCGCCGTTTCCGTGATGGTTTTAGGGGGGGTTAATTGTTGCAGAGGTAGAGAATGCTGGTGGTTTTGTGAGATGTTTAAAGATGTTGCATGTTTAGGATTGTGGACTCAGGATTTTCGACTTGGAAATAAGAGTGGGCTTATGTATGCTCTGTACTTGTAATTATCAGTTAGTTACACTAATTTTAGTAGTAATAATTGGTACAATTTAGTGATCTTTTGCTAATTTGCTAGTTGATGCATGATTGCGATATTTCTGCAGCTATTCCATCATAAATTTAAAATAGAGTGGCTGTACCCGCTCATCTTTCTTTGTTCTCTGTGGAGAGAGCTCAAAGTACATTAGAGGCTAGATTTTTTTTTTTTTTTTTTTTTAAGAGATTGGTAGTACGCTATTTATGTGAACCAATTATTATTCAAATTTGGAATCTCGGGTATTAACTACCGAGTATTTTGCTACTTGTTCTATGCTTCGTTTATTTTATTTAGAAATAAACTTAGCCGAAAATGTGAATCAACTAAGATTCGAATTTGGAACCTCGGATATCAACTACTAAATTTTTTGTCACTTGTTCTACGCTTTATTTATTTTATTTAGAAATAAATTTAGCCGGAAATGTGAATCAACTAGCATTCGAACTTAGAATTTTGGGTACCAACCATCGAACTCTTTACCACTTGCTCTGGCTAGAAAAAAGACTGTACTGACTCATCTTTTTTTGTTCTTTGTGGAGAAAGCTCAAGTATATTGGAGGCTAGAAAAATATTGATATTTAGTTATTTAATTGTAAAGACAAATAGTTATCTTATACATTTTTGGTTAATGTTTGTAAATAGGCTTTATGATATAAAGTTACATAAACCGCCTACTCTTTTCTGAATATAAATGTTTTAAATATCATCTTATGTATTATACAAATTAAAAATTAATGATTGTATTATATTTTTTAAAATATTTTTAAATTTAATATTATGATAGAAGATTTTGCGGTAGATTAATGTTGGCATATTGCAGCAAAATTTGCATTTCCAAATAAAAGTTAATGTTAAGTTATAATTTAAAGTTTAAAGTTAAAATGTTAAGTTATAATTTAAAGTTTAAAGTTTAAAGTTTAATATGCCCTTTTTGATAAGAAAATTATAAACTACAAAAAAAGGGGAAAAAAAAAAAAAAAAAAAAAAACAGAAATGTTTGTACGCGAGCTTATTCCCACTCACTATCGCAGCTTCTCCTCCTCTTCCCATCTCCCTCTTCTTCTTCGTCCCCGCCAACCCCGTCTCCCCTCCTCATCTCTCCATCTCCCTCCACCTCGCTCCTCTCCCTCTCCATTAATGGCGACGCAGCCCACGGCGGCGGCGGGGGAGGTGTACTCCGTGTGGGCGCTCCCCCCCGAGGACGTGCGCGGGCGCCTCAAGCGCCTCATGGCCACGCTCCGCTCCGAGTTCGGGGGCCCCGCCTTCGACCCGCACATCACCGTCGTCGGCGCCACCCGCCTCCACCCCGCCGCGGCCGTCGAGATGCTCCGCTCCGCCGCCGCCGCGCTCTCCCCCGATCCCTCCCCCGAGGTCTCCAAACCCTAACCTTATTTCCCCCTCTTTCGATCTGCGGCATCGATCGATCCCTATTTATCCACTTCGATTCTCTTTTGCAGGTGGTGGAAGCGAGCGCGCACTGCTGTCGCCACTTCGGATACCAGAGCTCGACTCGTGAGTATAGCCCTATTCCAGATCTAATTTGGTGAGATTTTGTTCGGATTTACGCTAACTGGGGAGTGATTTGGGTGGGAATTGCAGCGTATATGCCTCATCTGAGCCTTTTATATGGAGATCTAACAGATGAGGAGAAGGAGAGGGCGCGGCGGAGGGTCGAGGAGTTGGACAAGGAGATTCGTGGGCTCAGCTTTCAAATCTCTGAGCTTGCACTGTATAAGACGGATACCGAAGATAAGAGCTTGGAGTCATGGGAGAAAGTGGAGGTTTGCCACCTTGAGAATAAATAAGCACTTTGATTCTATCTCCCTTAAAGCTTTTATAGTTCTTTTCTGTTGTTCAATGTGGAATTTCTTTTCTGTTGTTCAATGTGGAATTGATCTTTGTGGCGTTACTTGTTTTGAGCTTTGCAATGTATCTCTCAGTAGACTTGGCAATAAGAAATTACCTGAAACTATTATCTTGCGCTGGATGTGAAGCAGATTAGAATCTTAGTTTTCATTCTGAACACTATCCTATTGGAAGTTCTATATCTGTAGTTACATTACACTAGAGGAAGGCTAGGTCAAAATTTAGTTTTTGAGGTGCTATTGTACTAGGACCTCGTAGGATTAATTCTTTATTTTGCTTGTAACTCGATATTGGGAAGAACTATGTTAATCTCGATATTCTTTGTACTGAAAGAAGAAGAGAATCTATTTAGTGAAGAACTTAAGTTTGTAGATTTAGATAGCATTTAACATCAATAAATGTAATATTTGACTTGTAGTTGTCGTAAATCAACATCTTGGGTAAGTGGTTCTTGGCGGTGCGCTGAAACCTCAAAGCTCGATTGGATCAATATGGCATTCAAAATGACCGTCTCCATAAAGGTTCATGAATAAGACTGTAGAAGCTAGGAGAAACTAGAGCAATAGAATGTGAATAAGATGATATCTTATGTAAAAGCATGCAATGAAGGATAGTTGGATGAATCATCCCCTTAGCAAGGTGACCTCCCTGGAACATACTTTGTGTACTAGATTTACTTCGACAAGTACAATAATGGTGGTGATATTGAGTAGGTTTTGATCGTGAAGAGAATCATGGAAGGTGTTTTATGTCACCAATTTGAAGTGTAGTACAGAGAGATCCCTGCTACTAAAGGAAGAAAATAAATTCTCTTTTTCATTTTAACTGTTCAGTCCCTTCTTTTGTAGTTAGGCCACAGTGCATGGGTATATATCTTGGTTCATGGTTAGATATCTAGGTTCATCTATCGGTTCTCTGTTCCTCTGTTTCTTTCCGGTTGCAGGTAGCAAATGAAACTTGTAGTTTAATTCTGCAGCTTCTCCTCTAGTTTGAGATATCATGGTTCTAAGAGTAATGCACTGTATGGAAACCCTAAAAGTTGAATCGATACCAACATCTGCAATTGGTATTGGTATCAACCATTATGTCTGATCAATGTCATATTAGCTACCGGTTCGGAATGTGGATCATGTGTCTCTGGCTCTCGGCTTTCATTTCATGTTCGCATATATGCTTGGGTAAACTCTTCAGACAGCACGAATCTCTTTTTCCCTGTTAATCCTGATGTGACCAAGGGGGAACAAACATTTCTGGAAAGTGCTTTTCACAGTTGAGATCTCTCTTGATAAGATTCTTTTGCCCCCCCCCCTAAAAACTTTGCTCATCTTATACCTGCTTTTGACTGAAATTTCTATGTAGTTTACCTAGGTGCTTGGTGGTTGCGCTTTATGTTTCTGTGGGGATGTTACGATATATTTAGTATTAATACTCTATATGAGAAAACTGTATATTACTATCTACTATAGTATTTTTATTATAGTAGACATATCTCTTGTATTATATATTTGCATGAATACAACCAAAGAGTGTAACCTCTTTAGCCTATCTTTCACTTTCTAACATGTAACTGAAGATACCATGGTTTAGATCTTGAAATTGTTTCCATTGAACAACTCTTGCTGGTCTTTTGTTATGTTTGCTTGAGATACTTCACCTGACATCATGTCTACTAGTTCAAATACCCGCCCGATGCGGCGGGAAGGTATTATTACAGTTGATCGTTAGAGTCTGCAGATTAACATTTTCGAGTTCGATATCAAGGTTTGTATCTAAAAATGATACATAATACACGATTATTGGAGAACAAACTCACCGACTATCATATAATTTTCAATTAACTAAAAAAAGTGTAAAATATATTAATAGATCCTGTATATGCTCCACTCGTTTCTTTATTCTAAACTTCCCACATACACATTCCGTCCCAGAAAGTTGCTATGTATTGCATATATATATATATATATATATAGCAATTTGCTTCCACAGTTGCTTTATGTCGGATCGTTGGCGCTAATCATTAATCTCAAAAGTTTAAACGGTTAGAAATACGTAACTAATTCATTTAAAACGTACAGATATAGACCCACGGGTTTCGATCATGACTTGGTCCATCCAGTCTTGTGCTACTTCGAATATAACTTGATCTAACTCGGTCTCACGCCATTTCGAACGTAACTCGGCCCACTTAGCCTCTCGCCACAGAGTAGGATGTTACCTATTTAAGCCAATAATCCTTCCTCCAGCATCTACACACATTCGCAGCGTATGGGAATGAGATCCGTGATCTTTGGCTCTGATACAACTTGTCGATCGTAAACGCTAACCAACTCTTCCCAAAGTACCTACTGATAGAAAGGACGCACCCATCGCACTTAAGGGCTCAACCATAGTATTGGCAGATTTCGACATGACTCAATCCACATGAACGTTGGGTTTATTATTCGGTCTCTTGCCATTGGGTCTCTTATGGACCACACCTTCACTCAACTTATTAAGCTCGTCCATTTTAATTTATTAGTCTTCTGGACCTATTCCCACGGGGCAGAAAGTTGGACTTATTTTAGCCTGTTAATAAATTGCCAACAGCTCTTTCAAAAGATGCATTGGATTCCCCGACCAAAATTATATTTCGTATAATATAATGTACGTGATGAAAAAGCTCATTTCTATGGGCTAAATTTTGGACATTCAGATAAGCACCACAGAGGAGACCTAATTAGTTATTGATGTTGCTATCGTTTTCTCACAATAATGGGTGGGATCGACAGGTTCCATGCTCCCGCGAAGAAAAAGGTATAAAAATAAATATTAATTTGCTTAACAATACTCAGCTGATATGCCTTTATTTAGTCGATCGACTACGTACATATATTGCATGGGAATGTGATACGCTTTATTATTATTATAGAAACTATTTTCTACTAGAAAACTAGTACTAGAACTGCGTATTAGTTGCTCTTATTTCTAGTTCTTGCTCTTCTCAGGTCTCCCTCTCCTTCTCTTCAGTTATCTCCGTGACTGAACCTGAACCTTCTCCCGCCGGAGCCGGACTCGCGCTGGCAGTTAAAGTAGGCGGCAGCGACGACGTTGAGGTGGTATTGGCCCGCGAATGTCCGGCAGCTGAAGTTGTGGCGCATCTCCGGGGCGTACACCGTGCCTCGGCCGAGCTGGTGGAACAGCACGAACACCATCCGGTGAATGCCAGATCGAGGCTCCGGCCCCTCGTAGAATACCAACTCTTGACCTGCGACACGTATCAGTTTTGCTTTCATCTAATAGTTCATCGGCCGCTTTTTAACACTAAATTTTATTTTTTTTTAAAAAAAATTTAAATCTTAGAGAAGAGAAAATAATTTTGAATAGAGGCATCAGTAATATATATACGACAATGAATCGGGACTTTCTCAAAGAGGCTACGTTGAGGAGTTTTTCCACTGAAATTAGGCGATAATTATTTACAGTTTTAATTTGGATTCCAGAGAAAAAACATTACATATAGTAAAAAAAAGCTCTATCTTTTGGTTTAATATAGCGATAATGGATTGGCTTCAATACAAAATGAAGTGCGTCGGATACCCACTCCGTCCATATACATTCACGAGCACATGCATGCATAAATACCCAGTACTCGGTCATAATTCGTTTTTTGGATAAATTGCATGCTGACTCCCTACAAACATAGCGATTTATAAATATATTTTTATAAAGTTTTAACTTTCTTATATTATTTCTATAAAAATTCATGATATTTTCATTCGTCCCTTTAGTTTGTAACTATTAAAAAATTATTTATTTTTTAATAATAAATAATTGAAATGTCAATTTTGCCATCACAAATATGTTTCTTTAAAAATTTCAATTTATATATATAATCGTGCAGAAATATTTTCCAAAATTTTTTTTTAATGGTCATCTTCTTCCTCTTTAAAATCCAATCCAATCCATTATTATTACAGCATCTTCTCTCACTCTTTCTCTCTAAAAAAAAAACAACATCTTCTCTCACTCTTTTTCTTCTAAACCGTTTATTTCGAGCAAAATAAGAAAAAATTATAGAAAAGATTGAATGAAAAAGCAACATGCGTTCGTACATAGGCAAAACAATACGCATTGTGGATGAATGGGATCTTTACATCCATATTACATCCCTAACATAATTGCAAGCCCACGTAGGATTGGATCATTGTATCCTGTTAATTAGTAGCTTGAAAAGGTTTGGTTTTAAAATCTTGTTCGAATTTATCTGAGAAACTGCATGCATGAGATTTATTTCATCTCATTATTATCTGTTCCTGAAAAAAAAATCAAAATTAGTCAATGAATTTTGAGTGGTGGAAACTAACTCACCAAAGCTTGCTGCTGTTGTTGCAGGTATGTCTGTCACCATCCTACAAGAATCCATCCAAACATCAGAACTGCTCTGAAACGAAAGCAAAAAAAAGCAGGTCTCTCTTTCTCTCTCTCTCTCTCTCTCTCTCTCTCTCTCAAACACACACGCAAGTCACATGACTCACAACACACAACACACCATCCCAAACCAAAATAAGTTTGAAATATCACACAGAACAGAGCTTTTGTTTTTTTTTTTGCATTTGCCCGCTCAAAAAAATTATTCTTATAAATAAATATATCAAATTTATAATTACAATTTTGATTCTATTCCTTACACGTAGGCACCACGTGAGCGCCATATGAGCAGAAGAATAAGTTGAATATAGTAATTCATTCACCGTGTTTAAATACGGTGAATGATTTTTTGTGTCTAAAAAAAGGAGAGGGGAAAGAAAAATATATGTATTGCGAGAAAATATAAATAAAAATGTAAGTATGGAACACGGTGAATTATTTACCGTGTTCAAACATGATAAATGATTCACCGTGTTCAATTTAACGTCCTATCCTGCCCGCGTGGCACTAATGTGACCCCTGCGTGGTAGGGATATGGTCAAAATTACAATTATAAATTTGATAGAATTATTTATGAAAAAAAAATTTTAGGGGACATGCAAAAAAAAAAAAAAAAAAAAACCGCACAGAACACTAATTATGCATGCTCACCAGTGCAAGTACTCTCTGAGAGTTGGATTACTTGGATTAGGAGCATCTGGGTCCACCAGCACCTTCCATTAATTGAGCACCAAAAACAAGCAGTAATTAGACCAACTTAGATTCTACTCTTTTGTTTAAATTCATATTTGCTAGCTTGCTAGCTATTGGGCATTATATATTTTGTTAGTTAATTATTATTAATTAGCTTACGAGCGTGAAGAAATTGCGGAGATCGTCTCCGCCGATCTCAACCCTAGGCCTGTTTACGGCCGCAGACGGTCGCAACTCGGTCCCATTCACCATTAGCCTGCTGCTGTTCATAATCCTCAGGGATACGGATGGCCTGAACTGGTCGAGTACGTCCGGTATCACGCGAGCCAGAGCCAACGAGTCTGAGGACATTTTGCTCCTGTAGCCTTTGGAAAACTATCTATCTACCTACCTAGCTAGTTAAGTTATATAGTTCTACTGCACCGGGGTATTGCTTTGAGAAACTATGTTGTGAGGATGCGAGCTATTTATAAATGCGGAAGGGGCGCGGGCTCTGGCCGCAAAAGGTCGGAATCCCCTTTTCTTGCAAAGTTGAGATCCTGCCTCCCATTCATACCCTCTAGCAGCCTGCATTTGGTTCAGATATAACTAATTAAGGTTCGAATATGGTAGCACGCTACTCGCTTCGTTTATTTCATTTATTTAGAAAATAAACTTAGCTGGAAATGTGAATCAACTAGAATTCGAACCTGAGTCTCGGATACCAACCACCAAGCCCGGCCTTTGCCACTTGCTCTAGGGACGGCCGGTTATGAGCAAGACATGTTTGAATCAGGAATAGTATAAGTTCAGATATAAATAGTAACTAGACCAATTTTGTGTTTAGAAGAAAATTGAGTTATTTCTGAAAATAAGGTAAATAGTGTTTGTATGATTAGATTTGAACAAAAAGAATAATAATTATAATTTTAAATTAAAAATATTTTATCTAATTAATTAATATCAAAATATTAATTAAAAATAATTTAATAAATTTATTAGCTATGAATATTGTATAAGATGATAAAAATATATTAATTAATTAATTAATTATAAGTAATAAATAAATAAATTATTTTATTATTTAAGCAATGGATAATGATTAATTTAATGCCATAATTAAAATTAAATTTCGACTTTAATTAACGTTGTTTCCACTTAGAAAAAAAAAGCTTGTTTCAAAAAAATGGGTGGAATAACAGTTTCAGTCTTATACAGGATTATACCAACTTATTTTAGAGATCCGAGAACTAGTGTTTTCAAGTACGAAAATTTGTTTGGGAACAAAGAGGGAACAAGAGCTTATAATTTTCCATTTTGTTCTTGAATCAAACACTACCTTAGTTTTAATAAAAAACTACCTTTTGCTGGGATTGAAAGGGGCTTATTGAGGCGCAACTCAACGCAAACACAAACAAGTTCAAGCTCCAACTTAGCACACAACTAATTTGTAGTACAGAGGCATCCGTACAATCGATAGTATTTTAATAGCTAATTCTATATATATATATATATATATATGCTAAGGTTGCTATATTCTTATGAGTATAGATCTTTTTATACTTATAAATTTTTGGCCGTTGAATAAAATGATGTGCGGTTAGAATGATAGTGGTCCATGGTTAAGATGACAGTAGTCTTTTAGAATTGAGTCGGTGGTTGATTGAATAGTATGATCTAACAGGTAGAAATAGTCGAATGGATAAATCTAATGGCTGAAAACCTTTGGAAGGAACCTGTTAAACATGATTTAAAATATTTAAAACTCATAGAAATCAAAATTTTATAATTTTTTTTATAATTTTTTGACGCCATTTATCTTATGATCAAAAAATTTTAAATTTGATAATTTTTAACGATCACTATAAGATACTTGCTAATCAAATACAATGAATGTGATCGGGCGCTATTCTCAAAAAAAATAGCACGGTTGTACCAAAACAACGACATTGCAAACGACAGGATTGCATCTCAATTAACATTTTGTTATGTGCGTTGTATTCACAAAAGAACCTTCATACATATGCGGAATTTCAATGCTTCATATATATATAAATATATACGGTTGGATTGGAATATTTTTACTAGTATATATCCGACTATAAATACTATCCAGTTTTTAATTTTTAGATGATAATATTAAATTCTTATATATTAATAATACCCGTTATAGTTTAATCTTTTGTCCAAGATATATACTTGTGATTCCAATTAATTACTACATCCAGTTTGGTAAGTTTTTATTAACATTTTCCTTATGAATTTCACCAATTAATTTCTCTCATTATTTTTTTGAGATCATTAATCATTTCTCAGTTTATATAATCTTTTCTGATAAAAATAAACAATCATGCACCTAAAATTATATTATTCTGCATATATGCATATTCTATTTGTTAATTATCCAATGTTATTATAATGCATCAAGCATATCTCCTTATAACCGGCCCGTAATTAAGTAATTATTTTTTTTAACAGAAAGGATACAAAAAAAAATGTAGTGAGAAGCATTTCTTGCTGCTCATTCTTCTATAATTATGTTTGTAAAATATAACAATACAAAAAAAATTAATATTTAAGGACGATTTTTTTCTATATTTAACGGAACTTAAAAGCATATCAAAATAGTCTATTATCATATTTAAAAGCGTCGACAGAGAAGTGTGCACATAAGGAGTCACCATGTATATACCGACGCTTATACCAAGTATCGGTAAATATATTCTGATGATTTAAAACGTCAGAGTTTTTTAAAATCCTAATGCTTTAAAGTGTTGAAAAATTAAAAATTATTTTATTCTTCAATAAGTTGATTTGATGTAATAGACTCTTCATATGGCGATGTTTTTTGAAACATCGATATTTGTCACATTTTAGGATGTTTTCCTCAAGGATCCTTGTAATGAAATTTTCTTGTAGTGTATTGAGAGTGCGACTAGAATATTTTCAGAAGTAGACGAGGTAGTTTATTTCTGCAGTGTTATTGCCAATCGGACATCTAAATTGAGGACCGGCGCTATTAATTAATCGGGCATCTAAATTGAGGATTGACACTGTTAGATATAATCGAAGGTATTTAAACTTTTTAGTTTTCTAATTTTATATATATTTTTTCTATCATTTGCCTAGACTTACTAGTATAAAATAAATTTGATCCTACTTAATCATTAGATAAATGATATTTTAAAATCGCAAAATTTAGTTTGCAGGATGTTTTAATAGCCTATATTATATCTAACGAAACCGGTTGTTGATTTATATATTCTATCGTCAGAAATAAAGTGAAAGTAAACAGCTTCGCAAGGAATCGTATGGTTCAAGTTTTGTAATATTTTAGAAATATTATATATTTTATATTTGAGATGACACATTTTTTACCAACTTATCTTGCTACTTGCTTAGATTAGGATATTGTTAAAAACTAGCATATATAATTTTATTTGTGGACTACTAATAATTCCGATTAAGTATGAAAATAAGAATATCTTATAATTCATGATAATCTAGTATCCGTATCATCTAAAAATTTACATTAATTTCACTACTCGGCTAACATTTTTTATAACTATTCAATTTAAATTGAATAATAATAATTTAAATATTTTTAAGAAAAAAAATGAAGTGTTATTGAAATATTATAAATTGTAAACAAAATGGGTTCTAAATATTCTAGCTTTCCTCTGTAACTATACACGAAAGTGAGTACGACAGTACTGTTAATATATAGTGCCCCTTTCTATAAAGATAAAATGTCAACCAGGACAAATGTTAAANAGCTCCTGTTGGCTCATTCAATGAAGCAAAGGCCAAAATAAAGGAGAAACTATTGCCTACACAAATATATATAGGTCGTGTACACTGCACTAAATAGAGATGATTTGTACCTTTAAATTAAAATATAATTTTATATGTATTATTATATGTATTATTTAAATAGCCAGTCATTAGGATGTCGATTAAACTCGCAGTTGATTCTTAGTTGAATTAGAATAGTTAATTAGAGTATGGTTTCTAGTTGTACTAGATTTGGGTACATTTTTGATTGAGCTTTATAAATAGTTGGAGTTGAATCCTAGGATGATACAATGCTAAGGTGGGAGAGTACAAGCCAGTACGATGTTTGAGGTGGGAGAGTACGACTTGTTGCTCGAGTGCATGCACCTTGTGCACGGGTGCATGAATGAGTAGTTTTCTGAATTTGTAAAAGACAAGAGAGGGGGTGAGAGATGTGGTATACTGAAAGTTAGTAAATAGGCAAAACTTGACTGGGTTGGAGATGTTTCGGCACAAAATAGACCCAAAAACGAACTCAAAAAATTCAAATTTTAACTTGTGGGAGACTAAGGTTAAAATACTTGATTTTTAAGGGACCTCATGGCTTTTTTGCTATTCTATGTAGTGGTGTTCAGGTTGGCATCTGCATCTTTCTTCTTTTTTTGTTAACTTTGGAGTTTTTTTTTTGTTGACTTTCCAGAGAGAGAGAGAGAGAGAGAGAGAGAGAGAGAGTTTGGTTGAGAAGGAAATTACGAGGTGCGCTTTTTTTTTGGGAAAACTTCAAAAACTCTTCCTGTGGTTTCACACTTTTTCATTTTAGTACCCTGTGGTTTGAAGTGTATCAAGTTAGTACCCTGTGGTTTCTCACTTTATCACTTTAGTACCCTGTGGTTTAAAATGTATCAAGCTAGTACCCTGTGGTTTTGCACTTTATCACTTTAGTACCCTGTGGTTTCACACTTTATCACTTTAGTACCTTGTGATTTAAAAAACTATAGGGTACTAACTTGATACAAAATTAAAACCACAGAGTACTAAAGTGATAAAGTGCAAAACCACATGGTACTAACTTGATACACTTTAAACCACAGGGTACTTAAGTGATAAAGTGAGAAACCACGGGGTACTATCTTGATACATTTTAAACCACAGGGTACTAAAGTGAAAAAGTGTGAAACCACGAGGGGGTTTTTTGAAGTTTTCCCTTTTTTTTTTTGTTGGTGTTTTGACGTTGGAGTTGGTATAATAATAATAATAATAATAATAATATTATTATTATTATTATTATTTATTTAAATTTTTTTGATGGATTTTTTAGAAATTGAGAGTTAGAAACTAATTTTATACACTTTAATTTGGAGTTGATTTCACGTGATTTTGACGAGAATTTTTTTGAGCCACTTTAGGGTGTTGTAGCTGCCATTCAGACTAGGAGAGTAGTAGTTGATCATCTCGTTGTCCCAACTATCATTATGTTTCTTAGATTTGTGATATAGGTGAATTCCGTGTCGTCAAAATTGGCATACGAATTCTTATGTCTATATTATATTATTTAGCCTATGAGATACACTGTTGCCATAGTTGGATAATTCTGGTATTTTGGCACCTACCTGTAAAGTATATTGAGATGTACATATTTTTAGTATTAATATTATGTGATATTATCTTGGAGGCCAATAAATAGTGGTAGATAGTGTAAAATTATAACTGTATTTGGGACACTATGACAGTATTATCATGCCCTGTTTGATCATTGTATTTAACTACAGTTTGCATACTATTTTGAGCTTGACAGTGATACCATATTGGACTCGGGTAGCGCCCCACGAGTGACATTCCAGAGATTAGGTTATAAGGTATTATTGTGGCATGGGTCAGACGGTAGTTTGCATGATAGCGGATCACTATAAGTGCTGTGCTTGCTAGATATATATATACGAGATGGCACAGATTATACTTGACTGTCGAGCCGGTTACTTTGATTGAGTATTATCGTATTATTTTATTTAGTATCTATTGATACATGAGATACTTGATTTACAGTTTTTAGTTATATTGTAGAGGTATGATAGTTGTGAGGGAGAGGAAAAATTTTACCAAGATAAACGAGAATAACAAAAAATTTAAAACAAATAGTGAGTCCCGCCACCCTCAAATAAAGATGGGTCATTCACGTTGGATTTGATCGTGAGAAATCATGTATATGTATAAAGGTATAGATATTTCTTACTTTAAAAAAAAAAAAAAAAACTGTGAATGTAAAGAGTCATTTGATTTTTTGCCGCTTAGCGCTGGTGTACTGCTCATATACTTATCAAACTCAAAGAAAAAGAGGAGACCGCTTAATTATTTGCTTTATAGGGTAGTCCCAGGGTTGACTAGGTGGTTGATTGAATAACATGATTTAACGGATGAAAGTGAGCAAAGAATAGATTTAACGATCGAAAACTTATGATTACAATGGGATCTATACTCATAAAAGTATAGTAGCCGAACTTTTCTCTCTCTCTGTATCATCATTATTTTCCTTGAGAATAACTTTTGATTCGGGTAATTATTATGTTTTGTACTCCATGTGTGAGAGTACAGATTCTCCATCTCTCACATAGGATGCATGTTTCCTAAATGATTCTTCTCCTTTGTGATAGAGAAACTCTAGGATCCTCCAAATTTCTAGAAAGTCCGAAAAGGACTTAAATGCATATTAGATTAGAAGGTTCGATACACGACATCTAACCATGCTTCAAACTATTATATTCTGGCTATAGTACATATTTCTCAGTTAATGCCGCTTTCCAAATTCTATAAGGAACTTAGGCAAATTTTTACGATAAGGAATTGATTAGTGCTCTTCATTTAACGAAAACTTTGTCTCCTGTGAAATACAAGAGACGCGTGACTATCGAATGCGATGAGAGATGAGATTTTAATCTATTAGTAGAAAAATATGAAATCTCCCTGTTAAATAACGAAGACGGTGAAACTCAAGATCCGGCTCTAATAACATATTATTTAAAAGATTAATTTGATACGAACCATGCTACGTGTGAAACTCCTATTCATGTACCCGCGTTGCTGCAGATTCAAAGAACATGACCTCGAGATCAAAAACTACAAGATGCCTTGGTTGCTTTCCGTCATATTCTCTTTCCTTTAGTTTGTTCATTCCTTGGTACGCATGGCTTAGGTGTGTGCTCTTTCCCTCTTGCGCTCGTACATAAACAGTCACATGTAATAATGTAAAGGAGAAACAACCATGCAGGTACACCATAAATAATATATACATATAGAATCCGGCTGGTATACTATCAGTAGCACGGAGGCCTCCGTGCTATCAAGTTGTTTTCAATGATACAGCGTCCAAATCGACGATTGGCTCCGTTAGACGTGATCTATACTATTGAAAGTTTTTGAAAACTAAATTTATAATTTTTTAACATCATTTGGCTATTGATTAAAAAGTCTCAAAATTGACAATTTTAATAGTAGATTTGATGCGTTTGTGATTTAACGGTGTAAAACAATCCAAATTTAATGAAATTTTTATAGAATTTTTTTTTCATTATTTAGAGTAAGATCAGTATCTCTGATCTGAAATTCAAGTCTTTTATCATCATTTTTTATGAGATTTTTATTTTCAGCCATTTATTTTTAGACTACTCGTTTGATAGGTAAATGATGCTGAAAAATTATGAAATTTAGTTTCCAAATACTTTCAATAATATAGATCAAGTCTAACAGAACCGATCGTCGATTTAGAAGCCGCATCATTGAAAACAACTTGGTAGCACGGAGGTCTCCGTGCTACCGATAGTATACTAGCCTAACTCATATATATATAGTGTTGAGCTACTGTGCTATCAGAAGTATAAAAAATTTGATGCTTTTGATTTTTTGACTCTTGAATCAAGAATTGTACGATTGGGATGATTATGGTCTTCTCTAGAGTTGAGTAGTTCCCATAGGATAATAGTATTAATCCAAAGTTTAGAAATGATTAAAGGGACTGATCTAAGGGCCAATATATATATATATATATATATATGAGTGAGGCTATTATGCTATCGGAAGTATGGAGTCTTCCGTGCTTCCAGCTCGTTTTCGATGTTGCGATTTTCGAATCGTCGATCGGCTCCGTTAAACTTGATCTAGAGTATTTGGAGTACCTAGAAAATAAATTTTATTATTTTTCGATATC
This sequence comes from Ananas comosus, assembly GCF_001540865.1. Taxonomy (NCBI): domain Eukaryota; kingdom Viridiplantae; phylum Streptophyta; class Magnoliopsida; order Poales; family Bromeliaceae; genus Ananas; species Ananas comosus. The sequence goes on from NC_033636.1 coordinate 9,623,309, forward strand.
ATTTGCCTAGTGATCAAATGGGCTCAAAATTAACAAATTTTAATGACCGTAGTGAGCCGTTTGCAAGTTTAACGGTGTAGAAATATCCAAATCACGTGAAATTTTGATAGAAAATTTTTTATATTATATAAAACAAGATCAATATCTTTGATTTAAAATTTTAATGTCATATTATTACATTTTGTAAGATTTTTATTTTCAGCTGTCGATTTTGAGCCCCTTCATTTACTAGGCAAATAATATCGTAAAATCATAAAATTTATTTTCTAGGTACTCCAAATACTCTAGATCAAGTTTAACGGAGCCGATCGACGATTCGAAAGTCGCAACATCGAAAACGAGCTGGAAACACGGAAGGCTCCGTGCTTCCGATAGCATAGTAGTTTCACTCTATATATATATATATATATATATAGTTGAGCTAGAATACTATCGATAACAAACCGGCTCCGTTGCCACCCATTTGTTTTCGATGATGGAGCCTCCAAATCGATGATCAGCACCGTTGAACATGATCTATACTACTTGAAGTGTTTAAAAATCAAATTTCATATATTTTCGATATTGTTCTCCTATCCATCGAGTGGACACAAAAATGAACGACTGAAAATGAATATTCTTTAAAAAATGATGATAGGAGTCTTGTAATCAAGATTAAGAGTATAGAGCTTCTTTTAAATAGTTTAAAAAATTTTCTAACGAAAATTCAATTGATTTGGATATCTTTACGTCGTTAAACGAGAAAACGCATATCGACCATTGTAAATTATAAATTTTGAACCCTTTGAATATAGGCCAAATATGTCGTAAAGATTTGAAATTTTATTCTAACACTTTAAGTGGTTAGGATACATGTCCAACAGGTGGTCTCATCGTCGAATTGGAGCCTCTATCATCGAAACAAATAGGTGGCTACGGGCGTCCGTTGGCCTATCGATACGTATCTCTAGCTAACTATATATATTATATATCTATATATACTATATATATATATATGAACTAGGGCTACTTAGCTATTAATAATAACAAGTCATTGGTGTATCAAGTTTTGACATTGATATACAGAGATTGTATGGTTAAGATATTGGGCCCTCTAGGGTTTCGTGGTGCGTTCTGTGGTGAATAATATGATCTATACGGAGTGAAATTATCAAAATGGCTAGATCTAACGCTGGAAAACTGGTTAGGCACAAGGTTTCATGTGATTAATAGCATAGTTAGCTCGGGACCTCATATAATATTATATACTTATAGTATATATTATAGTGATACTAATATGAATGAGTCGCTATGCTTTAAAAGTACAAATCATTGGATGTTGTAAGTTCGATCTCTTGGATTAAAGGATATACGGTTAGATAAGTGGCCCCCTTGTGGTTAAGTGGGTGTGGTTGAATAGTATAACCTAACGGAGAAAATGATCATAAGTCGTAATATTAAACGGGTAAAAAAATTCATCAAGCACCAAGTGCTTGGTGCTTTCTTACAAGACACCATATGCGGACTTATAATAATAGATATACTAATATATAAATATATATATAGACTAGAATACATTCAAAAGCACCAATGAGGTGGTGCTTTTGAGTTTTTAAACATAGATAGAGGAATGTAAGGTGTTGATGATGGTGGGTAGGTGGTGGTAGGTGGAATAGTATTTGCTCAAGGCTATTAGTATGAAGGAATAGATCCAAGGCTAGAAACCTAAAAGCATTAATGGAGTGATACTTTTTAAAGTATTCTAGCTCAATTATATTATAATATATATATATATATATAGAACTTGTGCTGAATACTATATTTATAGCACCAAGTTATTGTACTATTAGTTTTTAGCCCTTAGATTAAAAATGTGCGGTTAGGATGATGTGGGCCTCTAGAGTTGAGGGGGTAGTTGGTTGAATAGTATAATTTAACGGATAAAAATAATCAAAAAGGTTAATCTAACGTAGAAAACTTGATAGCACCAAGTGTTTGGTGCTATTATAGCATAGCAGTGGGACTATATATATATATATATATTATATATATATATATATATATATATATATAAAATCCAACTATTATTCTTTTAAAAGGACGGATGACTTCGTTCTTCGAAGTCGTTTTAGATGATAGAGATTTCGAATCAATGATCGGAACTGTTAAAGTTGATCTAAAGTATTTAAAGTGTTTATAAACTAAATTTCATGAATTTTAAAAATTATTTACGTAGTGATCAAAGGATCATAAAATCGATAGTTTTGACGGTCTATATGAGTCATTTACTTGTTGAATGGTGTGGAACAATCCAAATATATGGTTTGAATTTTTGATAAATTTTTTTTTATACTATTTAGATAGTGAAAACTCGATCATGAATTGAAAAAATATAACATCTATTTTTTTCAAGATTATTTATTTTTTACCGTTTATTTTTCAACACTTCAATGAAGTTGATAACAAATTTTAAAATTTATGAAATTTAGTTTCTAAACGTTATCAATACTTTAAATCAAATGTAACGATTCCGATCATCGATTCTAAATTTCTATCGTCTAAAACGATTTAGGAAGACGAAAACCTCCATCCTCCTAAAAGGATAGCAATTGGACTATATATATATGTATATATAGTAAATTGTGAACACTAAATTATTATTACATAAAATATACGAATGATCGGCCAATAAACTTATGTGCATAACGAAATGAAAAACAATACATAGAATTACCAAAGGCGGTAAGAGGTGAGAATTGGTGAAGGTGGGTGTCGATTTCACGGAATGGTGAGAGCTGAGAACCGGCTCTGATCTCGTATTACTCGAAAGATCAATCTGACGGAAAATAATATAGAATATAATTTTAAAAAAATAAGCACCATTGTAAGCACAATGTTGCTGAGATTTGCAGTAGTTACTCTCTATCAACTTAGAATTGATAAGAATGAAATTTCATTAAAAAAAAAAAAAGAATGAAATTTCAATATTATAAGGCAAATCACACCACCATTAATCAGCTTGATTTAGCAAATCTAGGTGGCTATATATGAAAGTTCATTAAGGCACGAAAATGGCTACCTTAATTTTGAAAACCATGCAATGCTTTTGATAACAACATGTTTAGTGATAATATCGAGTTGTCATGGAATCCAAACAACAGTGAGGCATTGTGTGTAGAAGACAAAAGATCTTAAATCTTTGTTTTCTCGGCGCAAAAACTGCGACCTCACGCGTAGCACGGTCTGGCCCGTCGGCGGCCGGAGTGATGTCCCTCAATCGAAGTTTGGATCTGACTTAATCTCAGGTGCGGACCAGAGAGGAAACGATCCAGCTCGAGGTCTTCACGCTCGATCTCACCGAAGGGCTTGTTGCTTTGGCTTTCGAGCTTTGACGGCTGTCCCGGCCGAAGTGTCGATATAGAACCACTGTAGCATAGAGGTTCTTGAGTCCACAAGACTGGACGGATAAAGGTTTGCGGCGTGCAGGTGCGTTCACCGGCGAAGATGAGGTGATTTGACATTGGTGCAGGAGCTAAAGGCAGAAGATGTTACAAGTTACGTTACAACTACTCCTAGATTACGCCGTAGCTACTGCTTCTACAATAAGGGGCTGTTTGGTTGGATATAGTTGCAAAAACAGTGTAGTTAAAAATACATGCAGTTACAAATGCTGCAGTTGTAACTACGCCTAGTCTGTTTGGTTTTACACAGTTGCAACTGCTGCAGTTATATTTCTTCTGTTTGGTAATATGAAGTTGATAGTTGTATTTGTAAATTTTGTCACCTTTTCAGATAGAGTGGTGAAATTACCTTCACTAAACATAAAATAATTATATAAATTTATTAATCATTTAAATTTACTATTTATAAATAAATAAGTAGATATATATAATATTCTTCAACTTATTAATCGACACATTTAAAACTTTTAATTTATTTAATTTTAATATGTAAATCAAACTTTAAAATTTAAACGATTCTCTCATTTTTTTTATCAAATTTAATAATTATAATTAATTAAAACTTATTAAATTAACATACACGATCACATTCTATAAAAATTTTTTTAAAAAACTATATTTATATTTTAAATAAAATAAATTTAAAAAATTTAATTTTTTGCACAAAGCTTGTATTGCCTAAAAAATTTTATTTTATTAGTATGAGTTTATTTACAAGTATTTTTATTTACCTATATATATATATATTATTTATTTATTTAGATATTTATTTATTTATTTATTTATTATTGTTAATTTGTGGGTGATCCTATCCCTCACCAACTGCTGCAATTGAAATTACGGCCAATTTGGATGTAGTTCCAACTGCAGCATTTGGATCTTCTTGTGTAGTTGGAACTGCAGCAGTTGAGGCTGCACGTATTTGCAACTGCACTGCAGTTGTAAATGCGTGCAACCAAACAGCCCCTAAGAGGGACTGACTGTGCCTCCGATATAGACTGATCGTCTTGGTTGATTTTCGCATCCCTTTTGGTGCGGTCTCGTTCTGTCTCTCTTACAGTCATATATGTAGTCATAATTGGCAGAATAATTTCATGTTTCGCCACTTTTCTTTTCTCAACTATTCCTAACTCTTCGGCCTCGATCAATTCGAATTTTCGACTACTTATTCATTAGAACGCACCCGCTTTTTCATTGTCGATATCGGAAGTTCAAATTGCCTGCTTTCGGCATCTCTCCTTGTCGAAATCTTATTTTATGCTTTCTCGACCCCTTCAGTGCTTACTTCAGTTAAAACGAAAAATGTTACTTGGTTGAGAAAATTTTCTTAAATTTGAACCGAGATACCCTCTTGTACTCAGAATTGTCTAATGTTGTTAGACCAAAATGAGTTAGGACGAATATATATACAAAAATGTGTCCCTTTTTCTCGTGGGGTTGTTGAAATCTTATCTTTTTTTGAATCAATTAAATCTTTGCGATGGATGATCGCTTTCAATAATAAACAAAATATGTTTCAACTTCTGCACTCATCAGATCCTTCTCCTGCAAATCCAAACAAAGCCTAAATTGCGAAGAGCACAACTTTATTTCTTTTGTTCTATTCACTACAACAGAATTAGGTTATAGGGACACATGTTTGGGACACTTTTGAGTAAGTGTCCCATTTATGCTAAAACTTAAAAAAATATTTACTAATGCCTAAATATAAAGCCCAATCCAATCAAAAATAAAAGATTACTCTACTCAACCCATCACATCCAGTCCATTTGGTCTGATTACAAACAGAAAAGAAAAAAAAAAGAAAAATCAATTACCATTTTTTTCTTCTCTCTTCACTCAATCCACTGAAATTCTAGACGAAGAGCCTTTCCTGTCGTCCTCCTCCGCCACCGCAGCCAACGAGATAGAGTTTCGGCGGTTTTTAAATGCTTAAATAAGTGTTGGTAAATTAGCAGCACTCTTTTAGGTTATAGCGACACTCTTTAACTGTCACTATATACCTAGTGACCCCACATATAGCAATACTTTTTAAAAGTGTCGGTAATTTTAGCTAGCAGCACTTTTTTGACATGTACCTATATTTAAAAGTGTCGCTATAGACCGTTTTTTTTGTAGTGATTGTTCTAACGTGATGAGATTTATTTGATAGACCCATGGCTATAGGCCCAATATTCCGTGTCCATCAGTTGCCCACTTAAGCCGACAATAAATCTGTCCACTATTTGGATGTATAAATATTTTATTTAATATATCTATTTTATTTAGCATATCTATGTGCATTTTTTGCATCATTAATGAGAGCCCAAACGAAAAAATTAGAAAAGATTCAAAGTCAAATAAAGTGGCTTAAGATGAATTAAATATAAAATTGTCACGAATCTTTATATATATAGTAGTTCCTCGCATTGATATCCGCCTTTTATATATATATATATATATATATATTCCGTTTTAGGTAGGAAAAGATTTACATCCCATTTGTAATTATAAAATAAACTACATTATCTATGGTGTTGAAAGCGTTATTTTCTCTAATATTAATTGTTGAAATGAATACAATGAAAAAAAACAAAATATAAAAATATTTTGTGTTTGATAATGAGTCGATTAGGAAATAAGATAATAATAACAATAAATTATTATTCTTTAGACTTTTACGATCACACTAAGAAATAAAAGAATAGTTTTTAATATTTTTCTCTCCTATTAACTCAGTTTTGCCTTAATGCATTAATTAGTTGGCCCTAAATGGACAGCTAGAAGGCTTTAATTAAGCCTACCACTCTTTACCTGACCTGATTTTAATTATTATCACACAATGCAAAATCATATTGTGAGTATATTTTATTATTAAAATATATGTTTTTTAATTCGTTATATCTAATAACATTTGATTGGACAAGACGATTCATGTAACTGTTGCATATCATAACTATTTGACCAAGCTAATTTATTGTAAACCACGAACGAACCCGTTTCCGATCTCACGGTACAAAATGAGGGATAGTAGAATATAAAGAATATATTTAGAACTGTTTGGTTGCGTAAAATTAGAATTACCTTGTAATTGTAACCTTATAAAATTTCAAAATATGTCAAAACTAGTATTTTTTTTATTATAATGCCTAGAGAGAGTTATAGAAACTAAAAAGTAAAAAAAAAAAAGAAAAAGTAAGATTAAAATAATAAACAAAAACTTTTTAAATAAAAGATGTGTTTTTTTTTTTAATTTTAATCGTCCAACTCAGCCTATAGGAATGGGCCTCTGTTTTGTTTACTCTTCTTCACGTCCATCGAAGCTTCTAAATTACGCCGCAACCTTTTTAACGCGCTTCTACACGTGAATCGACCGAAGCTCTCGACATTTGCTACAATTGGACTACGTGGCTTGATGCCATTGGTTACTTTGGTATTGTAACCAATCAAAACTTTCCACGTAAACAGATCTGTAGTTATCCTATCCTCAGGGGTTGTAGCGGATCCTCAATACGTACGGCGTTTCTCGCACTCTCGCTCTCTCTTTCTCTCTCTTCCTAGGGTTTATGCCCCCTCTCTCTCTCTCTCTCTCTCTCTTTCTCTCTCTCTCTCTCCCCGATCCCCGTATCCAAATCGCGATCGCGATCTCCGGAGCTTGCGTTAATGGAGTCGAAGTCGACGGGGCGCTTCACGCTGGGGAGGCAATCGTCGCTCGCTCCCGACCGCGGCGGCGGCGGGGAGCTCGAGCCCGTGCGCTCCGAGGGCTCCAATGGCGGCGGCGCCCTCGCGGAGATCGGCGCAGAGATCCGCCTCATGTACCTCGCGAACGAGGGCGACATGGAAGGGATCCGCGAGCTCCTCGACTCCGGCGTCGACGTCAACTTCAGGGACATCGACGGGCGCACCGCGCTCCACGTCGCCGCTTGCCAGGGCTTCGCGGACGTGGTCGAGCTGCTGCTCGAGAGGGGGGCGCAGATCGATCCCGAAGATCGGTGGGGAAGCACGGTGGGTTTCGATGATTACCTCTTGCTTAGATTCTTAGGGTTTATTAGTTGCGGCTAAAATTCGGTCTTTCGCTTGCGATTGCATGGTTTCGAGTTGATTGTAGGAGTGAAACGAATGCCTTTTGGTAATTGCTGATTCTAAATATTAAAATTAGTGGAAAGGAGGGTGTTTTGTTTAACATTGAATATAATTGATGAAGAATGTGTTTGATGTTTGATGTGTTTATTAAAAATTACTGCATGAAAATAGCCAATTTAATGTAATCAAAGCATGCAGGGCGATAGAAGTATATCCAGTTCATTGAATTGGTGCATTTTTTCTAGTTTAATGTTAGAATTCATTTATAAAGGTGCACGAATACCTTCGCAAATCCACAGAAATTGTATAAAATTAACTGGCTTAGGGAAGTGCTGCAAGGCATGGAAGGGAAGATAACAATATGCCAGCTTTTGTGAAAAGAAATTTTGATAAGTATAAGATGGCACAACTAGAAGTTAAAATTTTCACGTGCCAATTTATGTTACAGAGTTAAAATTTTTGCTAGCAAGTTTATGTTATAGACTTTTGAATCTCAACGCTTTGCACAAACTTGAGAAAAGAGAAGACACAAACTGAAGGGATATAAGATTAGTGCAAAGAATGTCATGGAGGATGCTTTGTCTTCTCGCATTCTCAAAACCCATCTTTCTGAAATCTTCTTATCAAAGGGAGTAGTGAAATCTCTTGCTGCCACAATCTCGATGAGATCTATAAATTATTCAGCCATATGTAGTCTGCAAAGTGTAGCTTAAAAAGTGTATTATATTGCACTGAAAGTGAAATCATGAATTTGTGTTTTATCCTCCTATAATCACATGTAAAGGGATCTTATTGGTAGGCTTTAGACTTATTTCTTGCTGTTGTCTATAAATAGCCATTAGGAGATGCAATACATTACAAGAACCATGATGTGATCAAGCTTTTGGAAAAGCGTGGTGCTAAACTTAAGGTATGTCAGGCAAGATATCTAATCTATTTGTCATGAAAATTTGGCCATTTTTTCTTTCTTCAAGTGACTTGTCACAGTTTTGACTGTTCTCAATTTGCTTTCTAATGAAGATAGCTCCAATGCATGTTGATAATGCCCGCGAAGTTCCAGAATACGAGATAGACCCAAAGGAACTTGATTTTAGTAACAGCATCCATATAACAAAGGTACTCACATCCTTCCTACCAAAAAATATTTTCTTTATCTGACAAGCAGTCCTGTTCGAGATTCTCTTTCATAGTCTCCTTTTTTTCTTCTGTTACTTGATTAAGTGGTCAATACATTCTGCTAATAGTAACCAGTATAAGCCGACAAACTGTTTTTTTCATGCTTTCATTTTTTTAAAAAACTTCTATCACTATAACTCTTTACTTTTTTTTTGGTCAAATCACGTAGCATAGACCGAAATAGTGTATGTATTATCTCTAACTGCTTTTCACATAGTCGGCATAAGTTTCAATCTCTAATAGCAAGCAAAATTAGACTCGGATATCTTTCTGCTAATATTAAGTTTAAAATTAGACTCACATAACCACGCTTATTTTTCTGGTAACTTCTCTGTTTCTGTTTATATCTCTCAATTTTTTTTATTTTGAAAAAAGATGTTTGTAACTCCCTATCTATTATATTGCCGAAACCCTGCTTTTACATTCCACACTAATTTAATTTAGTGTGTAAAGTTGTTGTATTTTCTTATTGTGTGTTTGACACAACCTTCTTTCTTCAGGGTACATTTCGTATAGCAACATGGCGTGGAATTCAAGTTGCTGTGAAGCAACTTGATGAAGATCTAATTACAGATGAAGATAAAGTGTGGGTTTGTCCCATTGATATAGAGGATTCCTCATTTAGTTTCTATATATGTCTGTATGCTGCAAATCTTCATAACTTTTATTCTTAGCCATCTTTTAGCTTACATTTTAAAACTTTTTCTGTACATTACAGAAGGGCATTTAGGGATGAACTTGCCTTGCTTCAACTAATACGGCATCCAAATGTTGTCCAATTTCTGGGTGCTGTTACTCAAAGTAGTCCAATGATGATTGTCACAGAGTATTTGCCTAAGGTTGTTATTCCTTTTCCAAATTAACTGTTTTTAATATAATAATTCTGCCTTTGTATTTTTTTTTACCCGTGAATTTCAAAATATTTTAAGCTTGATTTGTCATCCTTGGTTTCTGCCTTCTTACGACACTTTTTGCTAGTTCTGAATCCATCCAGACAGAATTTTGGAAATTGTACACTTAACCAACTCGTTAGTCACCTTATGGAGGAACTGCTGTTTGTCTTCTCTTATAACTGTTACATGTCTCCGCTGCTTCAGTAGTTTGTTGATTGTATAGACCGGGGTTTTTTTTTTCTATACTTTTTCTTTCAGGTTTCGTTTTTGACATCATATTCATCATCTTTGCAAACTTGGTTGATTAACTTTCAAGGTGTCAAAAACTGGAATATAAACTTGTGCTTGTTTAACAGAAAGTTATTCAACTATGGTTGCTTTATTTTTAGATGCATAAAAACATGCTTTATTGTATTTTTTTATGATGACATACATATTTTGCTTATATAATTTGCAATTTGCATATTCGCATTTGTTTATACAGCTCTGTATCTGTTTTTATGAATAACTATGTAATTCCTTTTATAATTCATTCTGCTATGCAGGGCGATCTTCGTGCATTCTTGAGACAGAAGGGTGCATTAAAGCCAACATTGGCGGTTAAATTTGCCCTTGATATTTCAAGGTTTCTTCACCTAATACTGTCAATAATCAATATCTCTACTTCCTGCTTCTTGACAATATTTCTTTGCTAATTTTATGTTTGAGCACCTCTTCTGTTTGTATAACTAAACTGTTTTCTTTCGAACCTACTTTTATTTCAAAACATTCCAGGGGAATGAATTACTTGCATGAGCATAAACCAGAAGCCATCATCCACCGTGACCTTGAACCTTCGTGAGTGACTACTGCCTTATGAGCTTCCTGGATAGTCTGACTTGTTGAATATTGTTTAACTTTATCTATTGTGAGTTAACAGAAATATACTACGAGATGATTCTGGGCATCTGAAAGTTGCAGACTTTGGTGTTAGCAAGATGCTGAAGTGGAGGAAAAAAGTTAAAGAATATAGGCCATTGGAATGTCAAGACGCTGCCTGTAAGTATACATAAATTTTCTTCGATAGTAGGATTACATTATTTTAATTGGAAGTTAAAATTTTTGTTAATGATGTTGTAGTGTATTAGCATTTGCATGAACTTACGATGCTTCTACTTTTTTCCGTGCTGAACCAACCGCTTTTTTCTACGTGTTGCCATGTGTAAATCTCAGTAGTTTTGTTTTATTACTGTGACCTGTCACCTAAAGAGGAGAAAAGGTTTTCTCCGAAGTCTAATTTTGAAGCTGAATGCTGTCTCATTCTTTTCATTTTCATTTTTATATTTATTTCTTTCTTGACAATAAATTGATAAAAATACTATCAGGCAGGTATATGGCTCCCGAGGTATTCCTTAATGAAGAGTACGATACAAAAGTGGATGTCTTTTCTTTCGCTTTGATTCTACAAGAGGTAAAACATCCTAAAGCTTTTCATGCTGATATAGATCTCATTCAGGTTAGATTAACCAAATTGTATTGTTGGTCCCTACAGGAGGATCCCTCCTGTAGGGATCTTTGCTGGAGAAGTTAAACCCTACAGGAGGGATAAATTCCCCGCTCTGTAAAGTCTATTTGCTAGAGTAGTTGAATTGTTTCCATTCTAAATGCTGTTAATATTATTTTCCTCACCCCTATGCCTCAAACATGAAACCTATTATTAACCTAGTCTTGTTTGTTAAGAGATTAGTTAACATCTTAAACTTTGACCTTCCCCATTATTTCTAACCCTATTGTTGTTTCTCAGAATAGGTCCGCTGTAATGTTCTTAATATCTTGCAGATTTTCATCTTCACATTGCTTTTATGGTGGAAGAGTTGTTAAAAGACCTTTTTACTAATATTTTTTTTTTTCTCTTTGGTCCATTTATGATCTAGATCATTGAAGGGTGCTCTCCGTTTGCCAATAAAAAGGATACTGAAGTGCCAAAAGCATATGCAGCTAAAGAAAGGCCGGCTTTTAGAGCTCCTATGAAGCATTATTCGCATGGATTAAAAGAGTAAGTTTTCCAATGACTTCAATGCCCCGTTCCGTAGGTCTTTTATTGGCTGTATGGTCCATCCATTTCAGCTGGCCTCCTATACTATCAACTAGGTCAAGATTATTTATCATTTTAAGTTACTGGGTGGAATGTTACTGATAAATTATAACGGCATATCTGTACTAAATGGTGCTTTTGCATATATGTGTAGCTAGCTCCTTGTTTATAAGTTTAATTCTTATCCATTGCTACTATTGCTAATTATCCATTCCTGCGTGTGGTACATAATATTGTTCATTTTGGAATGACACGGTGTAATCTCTTATTTGTGCAGGTTAATCGAGCAATGTTGGAGCGAGAATCCTTCCGACAGACCTCCTTTTAGAACAATAATCAATCTTTTGACTATAATTCAAAGTGAAATTGCTCACAAGAAGCGGTGGAAGGTATTGTTAACAACATGATTTCTTGTTTTACCAGATTTTCTGGTGGTTATTCATTTATTGTATATCCATTAGTTCGGGCATACCTTTTATTCCTGTTATTAATATTATACTTCTAATGACATTTGGCATGTTTAACTGAACCTTTTTCCTTCTATTTTTTTTTCTTAACTACCAGGTGAGACCCTTAAAATGCTTCCACAACCTAGAAGCCATGTGGAAGAAAGATCGTTCTAACAGTAACAGCCGATCTTCACGTTCATCCAATTCGAATTTGTGAAGTTTCCAATGATCTGCTTTTTCTGAAGAGTAAATTCAAATAGAGTGAATGAGGAGCGACTTCAGCATCAAATATGTTGCATAATCTATTCTTAAACCTTGGCGTTCGATGCTTGTTGGTAGGCTTATGCAGGGCCCTACGACTGTTGGTAGAACAAAAATCCTGCAAAAATCTGTCATTCTATACTTATTCGACCATGTATACAATATGTACCATGTGATATCTTTTCCAAATTAGGAAATAAATATTGATTGTGTTATCGTGTGTACGAAACATCGAAAACTGTGCCATTTCATGTTTTTTTTTTTTTTTCTCGCAAACTGCGAGTGATGTACTAACAAAATAAAGTTGAAAGTTCCATCTCGTCCGTTCACGATTTTCTTCGTTTGCATGGTGATTCAGAATCTGTTCCATTCGCCATGTTGCAATTTACTGCCTTTTCTGTTTGAGGAACGGTGAAAGCCCTAGGTTGATCCTCAAACTTTATTTTGTTAGTAGGGACATTTGTTATTCGATGTATTCCGACCGACGGATAATAGTGCAATCCACGGTAGTAAACATAAAGCAAAATTAGATTTTATGACAATCAGGAATTAGAGTGTGATATACGGTGAAAATTCAGGAACTCAATTTCTGAGATCAAAACACATGAAGCAAATTAAAAGGGCTCTCCATACCTTATATTCAGCATATGAATTTTATGATTGTTCAGATACAAACGTAATAAAAAAAAAAAAAAAAACACTCTCCACTATGTCTCAAACAAATAACGCACATACTTACACTTTATCTGATCCACACAAAACACTAATAAGAATCACTTCCAAAGCAAAGCAATAAGCATGAGAGCTACTAAAAATATCCCCACAATTCAGAGGCTTATGTATGACTTAGACCTGAGCTAGACGGCGGAGATCCATCGGGTGCGCATCGGACGGCGACTGCGCGCTGTACGATCGCTTACCGACGATTATGTTCGTGGCTTCGGTAGGGTGGAATGCGTCCCAGAAGAGGTACTCATCCCTGTTGGGGCACGGCGCTTGGTATGGTAGGCATGTAACTTGGCCATTGTTCCTTCCCACTCCACAGCATCCTCTGTTTGTGACCGTTAACCCTGTTATCATTAAAAGAAAGAGTTTTTGAGCACCACTGAACCCCTAGAGCCCTGCAAATTAGTGCGAAAATGGCTCACCAAAAGATCCAGCATCGTTCAAAATGTCTTGGAAAATTCCGTATGCGTTGATGTACGTGAAATGCGCGCCGGGTAACGTGTTGAACCCGTCCACAAGCGCGACCAGCTTCTGGTTGAATATTTGGATCGCGTTGTTGATCCGATCGACGCAGGTCACGCCGTTCGGGCTCAGCTGAGCCAGCTCGTTCGGGCTGCACCCGACCTGCCCCACTCCGATCAGCGCCACTTTCCTCGCTCCGTAGTTGTAAAGAGTCTAATCAAAATTATTATTACTAATATTAATAGCAGTAGAATTCAACTTGCAAGTACGAAGGCCTCTGTATCTAGCACCAAAACACCTAATAATATTAATTATTAATAAGAAAATATATATATATATATACCGTTAAATGTTGCGAATAGCGGTTGATGAGGTCATCAGCAAATTGCTCAGGAGTGTATTGTCGACCGGTGGAGTAAAACGCAGGCATGAAGTAGTTGTTGAGGTAGTCGTTGCTCCCCATTCCCACCGTGAATATGCACTTGCTGAGGTAATTTGCAGCCGAGTCCTCGTCTCCCAGAATATTTACGACTTGCTGCACTGCGGCTTGGTAGTTTTGCACTTGGCCCCCGAAACTTATCCGACCGCCCTGTCGTAGTGGATTCACAAAAGTTCAGGGATTTGTTTGCAAAAGTTTTAAACTAGCTCCCGGTTAGCCAGTAACCACTTTTTATTGCTAATGGAAAAACTAGCTCTCAAAATTGTACATTTGCCGAGAGGATCGTGGGCGCGTAATTAACAACATTGAAACTCAGTATCTTATACTCTGATGTCATGTAAAATATTTTTTTGCTTTTCTTTAAGAGTTTTAGTCACACATAAAATTGCATATAACAAAAAAAAAAACGTGTACAATATATCATAATTGTGTTATAGAAATATGCATGTATACATGATGGGGCATATATATGGAATGTGAAAAAAGTACCAGTTGCTGCCCGGTTTCTTCTCTGATTCCGGCGGCGGCGGATGCGAAGTTAACGCCGGTGAGGAGTTGGTCGCCCCTCGCGCCTGCGTACGGCGGGATGAGATCGTCGAACCCCAACAGTTGAGCTTCGCAATTTGGACAAAAATTTTCCATCAATTGGCATTCTATTTGGAATTACAAATGCAAATTAACCTAATCTAACTCCACCCAAATATTTTTCTACAAATTAATGACATAATTTATAATCCCATTTTTAAGTACATTGAAAAATTAAATTTTATTTGCCCCGGAATGTTGAAACTACGAAATATGATTAAGTGAAAAATCGAAGAAATATATAGTAATAATATATAAGTTATTTCTATGTCAAATTATTTTCAATGTTCACATTTCCTTTGTTACTGACTCTTTTTTTTGAGTAAAGCGAACAAGAGAACGAGACATAACATGTGACCTAATAAATTGGGGCTAGACCCAATTTATGTGTCAACGACTTTGCTCAGAGTGACACTACAATGCACAACAATATATGTACACTATCCTTTTGATATAAATAATATATATAGTTTAATTTTGTGTTACGTGCACTCATACTGCAAATATTTTAGTTTTTGAACTTTCACGTGTTTTAATTATAACATAAATTTAGCAAGCGAATAACTAGTGATAAGATTCACTGAGTTGTTTGATTTGTCAAAAAGTTACTGTTACCAACCACCCAAAATTTACCCAAGAAGGTAACGAGACATTCTACGTATATAGGAATGTTCATTCTTAAAATGAATAGGACATGTAGTTGGAACACTACTACTGTATTTTTTTTGCAGGTTGTAAACCTGAAAAAAAAAAAAAAGAAAAACGAAAAAAATGACATGACCTTATCGATCTATACATTCGATTGGTTAGGTGTAGAGATATAATAGATTGCTTATTATTTGGAGGAACAATTAAATGTTACTATATATATATATCCCATACAATTTTGAGGTGACAAGGAGCTAGCAAATGATATTTTATTTATCGAACATCTCGCGATTATTCTTNAAAAATTAAACTATTGATTATATAATGTCGAGAATTTCAATCGGCTCGTTTAGAGCTCGAGCTCAGCTCGACTCGAAATTAGGCTCGCTCGAGCTCGGCTCGAATTAATTTCAAGCCGAGCTTGAGCCTAGATTTAGGCTCGAAATTAGTTTCAAGCCGAATTTGAGCTGACATAAGCTCGCTCGAGCTCGGCTCGTTTCCACCCCTACACTACAATGCACAACAATATATATACACTATCGTTTTGATATAAATAATATATATAGTTTAATTCTGTGTTACGTGCACTCATACTGCAAATATTTTAGTTTTTGAACTTTCACGTGTTTTAATTATAATATATAAATTTAGCAAGCGAATAACTAGTGATAAGATTCACTGAGTTGTTTGATTTGTCAAAAAGTTACTGTTACCAACCACCCAAAATTTACCCAAGAAGGTAACGAGACATTCTACGTATATAGGAATGTTCATTCTTAAAATGAATAGGACATGTAGTTGGAACACTACTACTGTATTTTTTTTGCAGGTTGTAAACCTGAAAAAAAAAAAAAAGAAAAACGAAAAAAATGACATGACCTTATCGATCTATACATTCGATTGGTTAGGTGTAGAGATATAATAGATTGCTTATTATTTGGAGGAACAATTAAATGTTACTATATATATATATATATCCCATACAATTTTGAGGTGACAAGGAGCTAGCAAATGATATTTTATTTATCGAACATCTCGCGATTATTCTTTGCAGTACTGGCTCTACGTTCTGCAACCTATCTCGGTGGAGAAAAGCTTTTCTCTCAGAATTATTTAGAAATCTGCGATTGCAGGCCACGCAGAAGAGGTATAGTCGATCGACCATGCATGCAAATGGTTTGCTTCTGCGGTTGCGAGCCGCACAAACTGGGCTTAAAGATTCGAAATCAACCAATGCATTGGAAAGAATATATCTACATTATTTTTCTAATTATGAAAGAAATGGGGGTTTTGGACTTTTTTTTTTGCATTTTAAATAACTCTTAAACAATCATTGTCGAGGAAGTACTAATTAACAGGTATTTTTGATGAAAGAGTTTATGTAGAGAGAGAGAGAGAGAGAGAGAGAGAGAGAGAGAGAGAGAGAGAGAGAGAGAATCATAGAGAGGGAATGTCTCAATTAACCAAGTGCATGCATGCAAGCTATATGTACGTACGGAGTACCAAAACATATAAAGTAAAAAAAGTAATATAAGTTATTGTACGTTTTATAACGTATAAGTCCACATTATTAGTCGTACACAAATTCTTAAACAATGTCACACTTAATTAACTAGCTAAGGAGAGCTTATAAATTGTTCAACATACAAAATCCAACGAAATGCACGTAGCATGCATGGATAGCTGTAGATGTTAAATATAAAAATATATAAACACCGTTCTCTAATAGCTTAAGATTTTAAAGTACAACGGTTGTTTCACATGCTTATTTAATTCAAGTTCACGCCATGTGCCTTGCAAAAATAATCTCAAGTCCAAACATGAGAGGGAGTATTAAATATAAAAATACATAAATACCGTTCTTTAATAGCTTAAACTTTTAGAATACAATAGTTGTTTCACAGTAAAGAGAATTGGACTTACCAATAACATCAACTGTGGTCAAGCCATTACAGAACCGTCCGGTCGGGCCGTTGGGGAAGTCGATGCCGTAGGGCGGGTAATTCGCCCTCGCCAGCGACGCCATGTTGTTGTTGTTGCCATTGTCGACAAGTGAGTCCCCGAAAATGAAGTAGCACGGGACCTCCGGGTCCGACCGGACTGAGCCCAACGACATCGAGACCAAAGCTAAGATGAGCACCCACCCAAACCCTAGCCCTCCTCTTAGCTCAATGTGAGCCATTTTTCCCTTTTTTGTTACTTACAAGAAGAGTAGTAGTAGTAGTAGTAGTAAGAGTAGTAGTAGCTAGAGAGGTAGTGCAAGGGAATGAGAGGTGGTGGGGTGTTTTTATATAGGGGAGTAGTGTGTAGGTGTTATGTGAGGGGAAAGGAATTGGGGTTTTGGTTGGGGTTGTGAGGGTTGGGATTGGGTTAAGTGTGGGTCCATGGAATTTATTTCCACAAGGGCTTAGTGTGGAGTTATTGTGACATGTGGATGCGTTGGTGGTTAAGATTGGCCATATTTATTGGAATAATAATAATAATTTAATACTCGACGGTTTCGATTTCCGATTATGATTTTTTATCTGCAATCCAATCGAACCTGAATCCGAAAATCTAGACAGATTCTTAGAGTTTGTTCGGCGCGATCAATTTGGCGACCGCATCTCATTATATATGCATAGTGAGGATCGAAACCACCAAATTTGGTGCTTTCACAGTTTAATCACGAAACTCTCCTTTAAATGTTAAAAAGTAAATCTTATAAATTTTTACAATTTTTTTATTTACTTTATCCTTTTCAATTTCATGTGTAGGCTCTTTAATTAATGCACCGCACCCGAAGTGAAGGTGCAACATGTGCTTAGACACAGCAAGTCCATTTCGTCGGCTATAAGTTTACTTCTGAGAAAGTCAACTGGTTCCTTTTTTTCAACAGTAACTAAATTTTCATGTACGTACTTGAATGAAAATTCTACTGCATTAAATGGATAACTAACTAAGCAGTGCCCAATTTGACTATTTTTCCAATTTTCAACAGCCCCTTCTCTTTAAGATAGAATATTTCTAAATTACATCGATTAGTTTCATTTCGCTAGCTCCTCAAATTTTCGAATTCAAAAGATTAGCATACGTAGGTAAATGAAACAAATTAAATTTGCAATCTTAAAAGACACCAAAATTATTAAATAATACGAAATAACCGTTGTTCTTCAAAACACTTAAGCTGCAAGATCAAAAATATCTGACCTTCAGGCTTTTTAATAGGTTCATAACATGGAGATTCGAATTCAAAACTTCCTAATCTGATACCATATTAAATAGTACAAAATAATCATTATTTTTTAAAAATTTAAATTGGTAAAAAAATAATATTTTTATATTTAAAAAAAAAAGAAGCTATACCTACCATCATTGAATGAGCAAAGAGGAAACAATTAGGCCATGCATGCAGGGGTAGGAATAGGGGATTGTGTAGAACAGTGTGTCAGATACTGATCAGTGGATGATAGGGTCTGAGTTTCTCCCTTGCAGTTAATGAGGCACAATGGAAAGTAGGAATACATCCTCTCCCCCCTCCCCCACCCACCTCCTACCACATGGCCTTACTGCCACCTCAAAGATAGGCCAAACAGACTCTTATTTAAGTTATAGTGTAACTTAGAATCTGTTTAGCCTATCTTTTACTTTTTATCTCTTAGTTGCTGTCGACGATAGTTACAAAAAATCTGAAGCTTATATTGCAGAAAGCCAAAAAAAATACATTTCAAGTCTCAAAGATAAACGTTCTGATATTAACGTCTTGTTATGAAAATCTTATTAGTTAACATCGTACCGTTCTGAACCCAAAAACTAAAAGCTTTGATTGTTATCGAGTAAAAGTTTTTTTTTTTTTTTAAGATAGATAGCACGCTATCCGCTTTGTTTATTTCATTTGGAAATAAATAAACTTAGCTGGAAATGTAAATCAACTAGAATTCGAACTTGGATCTCGAATACCAACCACCAAACCTTTTGCCACTTGCTCTAGGGACGGTCGGTGAGTAAAAGTTGATACAATCATAATAAGATCGTATATATGTTATAAAACGAACACCTCCTTTGGTCCCTCTAGGTTCTCGAGACGTCAAAGCTTCATTAATTGATCGTTATTATGTAATTGGACAAGTTACAAAGGTTTATTTAAAACAACACTAACGAAAAAAAAAATGGGGGAAAAAATAGGTGGTGGTTAATTATTTATAGTCGACAAGAATGTTAAGCATTTATTGTGAACTTGGCATCAAGCGCAAACCATGCACATGCAAGGAGATATATAGATAGGAGATTACTAAAGTAGGTTAATCTTAGTTGTTCATATTTATGTTGCATTAACACTTCTATAATTGTTTGCCACACTTACAGAATTTTTTTGCTGTTCGAAATTCAATGCGAGTAGTCGACTGTGTATGCAAAGACTTCAAAAACTTCATACAATTCAGTGTACAGTGTTAAATTAATTGAGCATATAACAATCATGCGTCTCATTAACATCATAACAAAGAAAACGAAAAAAAACAAGTAGTTACAAAAACCATTTTTACCGCATAACTAGAGTTCAAAGTTATCATCATATATATATATATATACATAGTGAGGCTATTATGCTATCGGAAGCACAGAGCCTTCCGTGCTTTCAGCTCGTTTTCGATGTTGTGACTTTCGAATTGTCGATCGGCTCCGTTAAACTTAATCTAGAGTATTTGGAGTACCTAGAAAATAAATTTTATTATTTTTCGATATCATTTGCCTAGTGATCGAATGGGCTCAAAATCAACAAATTTCAATGGCCGTAGTGAGCCGTTTGTAAGTTTAACGGTGTAGAAATATCCAAATCATGTGAAATTTTGATAGAAAATTTTTTATACTATATAAAACAAGATCAATATCTTTGATTTAAAATTTTAATGTCATATTATTATATTTTGTAAGATTTTTATTTTCAGCCGTTGATTTTGAGCCCCTTGTTCTAGGCAAATGTATTGTAAAAATCATAAAATTATTTTCTAATACTTCAATATACTCTAGACATCAGTTTGAAGAGCCGAAGCCGATCGACGATTCGAAAGTCCAACATTCGAAAACGAGCTAGAAGCACGGAACGCCTTCCGTGCTTCCGATTGAGCAATAGTAGACCTCACTCTCTCTCTCTCTCTCTCCTACTCTCTGCCCTGCGCTCTCTCTCTCTCTACTATATATATATATATATATATACTATTATATATATAGTAATAATATATAGAGGCAGGATCTGTGTGCTGCTTAGAGCACGGAGCTGTTTTCGATGATAGAATTTCCGAATCGACGATCCGGCTTCGTTTAGACTTGTTCGATCTAGAGTATTGAAGTTTCTAGAAAATAAATTTTTCGAATTTTTTCAATATCCATTTACCTCAGTAATCGAAAGGATTTCCAAAATCACCGCCTATAATATTTTAACGCTGAAAATAAAAATTCTATTAAGATAAGTGGTGCAGAGGACATTAAAATTTTCAATCAGCAAATGTTGACTTATTGTAGATAGTATACAAGAATTTTGTATCAAAATTTAATCTGATTTGAATACTTCTACACGGTTAAACTTTGGAAAACACGAGATATGTCAAACCCATTAAAAATTCTTGATTTTGATATCAATTTCGACGCTAGGTACAATGGATGATCAAAAAATAGAAAAAATTATTTTCTAGCAAACTTCAAATATCCTCAATCAACTAACGAGAGCCGATTGTCCGATTCGAAAAATGCTCATCAACAAAAACGCTCAGGAGCATAGAGACCTCCAGCTCCTGAATAGCACCAGAGCCAGTCTCTCTCCTCTCTCTCTCTCTCACTCTCTCTCTCCATCTCTCTCTCTCTCTTTATATATATTATATATATATATATATATATATACTAGAGAGAGAGAGAAGTCGGCTATGGTGTTGTAAAAGTACTAATATATTAGTACTTGTAAATTTTATCGGAGATCTACCCTGTTGATCATTTCACCTTAAGACGCTTCATTACTATTCAACCAACTACCCACATTAATCCTAGGGGACCCACATCATCTTAACCGCACTCCCTCTAATCCAAGGCGCTAAAAACTTTACCAAGCCCACAGTGACTATGGACTTTTAAAAGCATAGGAGCTGCTATTCTATGTATATATATAATTATATATATATATTATATATATAGTATATATATATATATAGTCCGGCTATTATACTTTTATGAGTATTGACTCCCTTATACTCATAAGTTTTCGGCCCTTAGATTTATTGTATTAATCATTTCTACCCGTTAGATCATACTATTCAACCAACTACCCACTCAACCCTAGGGACCACTATCATTCTAAGTGGGAACCACCATCATCCTAACCACACATCCCATCAATCAACGGTTAAAAATTTATGAGTATAAGGGGGTCTATACTCATAAGAGTATAGTAGCCCCAACCTATATAGAGTCCGGCTACTATACTTTTACGAGTATTGAGCTTCCAATCGACGATCCACTCCGTTAAATATGATTTAGAGTATTTGAAACTTCCAGAAAATAAATTCGTAATTTTTCGAAATCATAATAAAATTCATCAAGCGGATATAAAATAAACGGTCAAAATCGAATGACGTTTTAAAAATGGATGATCGAATCCTTCAATTTAAGATCGGAGTTATTGATCTTTATCTATGTAGTGAATAAAATTTTCTATCAAAAAATCAACTAATTTCGATTCTTTTCCACCGTTAAATTAGCAAATATTCCATACCGGCCGTTAAAAATTGTCAATTTTGTGGCATTTTGATTGTAAGGTAAATGATATTGAAAAATTATAAAATTTGATTTCTAGACGTTTTAAATACTCTAGATAACGTTTAACGGTGTGGATCGTCGATTCAAAAGCTCTATCATTAAAAACGGCTTATGAATACGAAAACGATCGTACTCATAAGAATATAGTAGCCGAACTCTCTCTCTCTATATATAAAATAAAGTTATGATGATTAGCTTTGGTAACATGCAAAAATAACATTTTCCATATACGACACCACACAACTTACTCCGAAAATGACTTGTTATACATATTTATGCATATGATTCGGCGTAGAAGAGGGAAAATATTTGTTTTATTGATGTAGATATATATCTATATCTATCTATATCCTCTATTAATCCCCCTAAACTAATCCACGTGTCATCATAGGCTTAAACCATGTACAGGTGGACACTTCCTGGGTCCCACCTGTACACGTGGACCCTTAATCCCCCTAAACTAATCCACGTGTCATCATAGGCTTAAACCATGTACAGGTGGACACTTCCTGGGTCCCACCTGTACACGTGGACCCTTTGTGCTTCTGTGGTTTTGTGCATGTGAACCCTTTGTGCTTTCTTGGCTTTTGATCGGTTCTTTACTTTGAACCGGTCTGTTGTATATTGGACGGTTTTTTTTTGGGACGATTCTTCTTCATCTCCCTCTTCTGTCTCGATCCCTGCTACCCTCGCTGGCTCGACCCTTTCCTGAGTTCGATCCCTGCTACCCCGCCGCTTCGATCCCTGCTACCCCGCCGCTTCGATCCCTGCTAACCCCGCCTCTTTGATAGCATCTATTGCTACTTTCGCCGCTTCGGTCCCGTCGGTTGCTCCCCTAATGGCTGAAAAATGGGTTTGGTTCATTCTCGCTCCTTCCTTCGTCGCCTCGGTTTTGTTTTCCTGTTTCTTCGATCCCCTCTATCAGCCTCTCTGCCGCTTCGATCCCTTCGAAGCGTCCCCCCTACTGATGAAAATATGGGTTTGGTTCACAGCCGTTTTCCTTTTTCCTGTTGCTTACGAAGAGTTACGAAGAGTTGTTTCGCCTCGATTTTGTTTCCCTGTTGCTTACGAAGAGTTGTTTCATACCATTCCCATTACCTATTGGAGTCTATATAATGAGGCATCTATCATTCCCTCTCCCATGCTGCCACGGTCATCTGTTCCTGTAAGAGGACTCGGCATCGCTGGCTACACCTGTGGGTCTGATTCATCTGCTTTTATTGGTTTTTTTCCCTTTGAGGCCTATTCTTCTATTCATTTTTTATTACTGATTACTGATTACTGATTTTTTTTGCCAACTTTATGCATCGACTCTTCTAACATCTTTTTTTTTCCCCTCTTTTGCAGTTTTCTTTATTTTCTTGCTGCTTGGGATCTTCGTTTTTTGAGATGGTATGCTCTCTTTAACATATCTCTTTTACAACGACATAAGCAGCAACTAATCTTTGTAATTAAGTATAAAAAAGAACCGATTTACACCTATCAACATTCAGACATGTGATGAATTTGAAAGAAGTTAAAATAAGTTTTAGGGCAGGTTTCGGACCACAATGAAAAAGTTGCTACTTAATACTCTACGATACATTATATTTGGTCTAGCATGCTATGTAAGCGTTTATACAGGCTAAGATGTTATTATATATATATCATCTTTAATAATTTTCACCATTAGTTCCAATCAGACAATAAATAAATTTGATTTCCATTAGTTTTTTTGGCGTGCTTTATGACCTGGCATCTGATGTTATCTCATATAAACACTTCAAAGGATAACATATTAGCTTTTTTTTTTTTTTAGGTTCAAAATCATTAGAGTTTGTGAGATGTTAAAAAAAATTAAATAAATTTACACCTAAGCAAAAAAGAATTATGATTAATTGTTCAGTAGATTGACAAACACCCCACAAGCATATTAACTTGATAATATTTCAGCATCAATAAGAAAGAATCAGTCAAATAGATGGTCCTGCATCTAACAGTCAAACTTATTTGAAGTCAATTGACAAACTGACAATAAATCAACATTTTTAAAAATTTATTTTCAGATTTAGGACATTTAGCAATGTTGTTTACCTCTTATTTCGTGACTGATCAAACATCGAAGGCTGTGGAGTGTTTGCTTATTCTGAACTATGTCTAATAAATAGATAGTTGTGTGCGCGCGCGCGTGTGCGTGTGTGTGTTAAACTATTAATTGTTAAATAGTTATAAAATGGTTCTTGCATTTTTTTATTTTTTTTTTTGATTAACTAACTTGGACACTCTTAAACTCTAAATTTGAGTTGTGCTTTGTTATACACTAGGAGATATCTAACTCTATTGGAGAATAGTTTTCAATACTTTATGTTCAACATTCTTTCCTCATATTTCGACTTGCCACTCTTGAATAGGTTCAAGTTGAAAAATAAATAGGACTAAATGGCTCATGGGATCCAGTCTGAGAATTCTCTGTTTACTACTATGCAAATTGTGAATAAAATTATTGTTCTAATAACTTTCTATTTAGTTACAAACCATAGAGGTCTCCCAGATTAAGAAGGTCCGTCCGCAATACATTAATTAATTGACATCCTTTGCACTTTCATGTCGTAGATAGTGTAGTTAGACATTCTGTGTGCCAATCTTTGTCATATAGGAACTAAATCTATGTCAAATTTTTCATTTTGATTTGTTGCACATCAATTTGCTTAGTTTTCGTTTCTATGTTCTTGGACAGATCTAAACTCAAACGAAAACACATAAATTTTAACAAAAAAAAAGAGGAGAGAATACATAACAAAGGTTTCTGTTTTTTTTATATTGTTTATATTATTGAAAGAACAAGTAATTAATTTGTATAATTCACTATGTGCATATTTTTTAATATATAGGAACTAAAAAAATCTTTGAAAAATTGAAATTGTATTGTTATATATGTTTATTATTGAAATATAAAAAAATTGTATGAAGTGACATACACAAATATGATGTTTCTACTAATGATCATTGAAACACAGAGGATTGAGACACAGATTGTTGACTTAAACCAATAGAAGGAACTATTGCTGAATTTCTCCCTGCAATATTCTGCTGTTTTTTTGTTTGGTAATTATTGTACATGTTTGTTTCCTATTTAGCTCAAGGTTGACTGTTTAAAAGAATAGATTAATGCACTTTGGAAATGATCATGTATTAGGCTTCCACAATGACTAGGCTTCTGCAATTAATTCAAGTTGTTGTCTTATCGAGGTATTGTTTTGTGAAAATTGGGTGCTTATATGTGAGTAAATGACGTATAGAAACTAAAAGTACTTGGCTTTTGCTCAATAACCACTTTGTATCCTAGAAACAATGCATAAAGAGATATCAGTATGTTCTCCATCAACAGATATGTTGATTTTCTCTCAACTCTTTTCAATGCCTCATACTAATAAACCTGTTTGTAATCTTCGATAAAAAGCTATTAAACCTCTTTATGGCTTAACATTTTTTTTTCACAATTTTCATTTAATATCTTAAATTTGCTTTGTTTTTTGCCCGCCGCATCGCGCGGGTTACTACACTAGTATATATTAAAGAAGGCCACGGCCAAAACACACGCTGCGGGGATTAGTTGGCCAATAGAGGCATAGTGAATATTGATAAGATATTATATTTTATAGCCTCAAAAAAAAAAAGGGGGAGAAAAAAAAGAATTGATTTATGGAGCCACTTGTAACTTGTAATAAGTGTGTAACAACTCATGCATGCATGCACACTCTTAATTAAGACATGGTATGGATAAAAATTTAATTGGAAAAATGTCGAATCGTTTATTTGGAGCTATTGAAACCAAGTTAATGTTGTTTTATCCAATTTTTTTTATGAAGGTTTAACTTTGTTTGGTTATTACTTGCATTAAATTATTCTCAAATATCATACCAACCTATACACTTTTTTTTTAATTTTTTTTTTTTAGCTGAGCCCAAGAAGTTGTACATTAACTGGGCCTGTGGCCATGGCTATCGACTGTCGAAGCCCAGCCCAGGATGAATAAAAAATATGGCCCGTAAGAGAAAAAGTTCGAGCTTCTTCAAACAGCTATACTTTTTTTTTTTTTTTCTAAAAGCACTTTTGCGAAAAGTTCATGTAGAATTATTTGTTTGGAAAATAAAAATTTGGAGATTCTACAACGAAGTGATGCTTAAATAAACGTGATGTGCCAAAAATGAAAAAAAAAAAAATCTAGGACTTTTTTTTGGACCAAGATTTTCTGTGAAAAAAAAAAAACTACTTAAATAATATTCTCGCAAAAATCTCCAAATACGCAACATGTGTAGACTCATAGGCAACAAGAGTGATATAAACAGTGTCATCTTTACTAGAGCCAGATCAAATTTAGTCGGTAAATATTAATCAAATTCAATAAATGTATCCGTTGACATAAAAACAGGTCTATAAACTCTTCAACTCTTTTGTACAAAAACCTGAACGGTATTCCTCTAGACGCAAGTGGCAAAGGATTTGATGGTTGGTACCCGAGACCCAAGTCGAATCCTAGTTGATTCACATTTCTAGCTAAATTTATTTCTAAATAAAATAAACGAAGCGGATAGCGTGCTATCTATCTCTCTCTTTCAAAAAAAAAACCCCAAGCAAAAAAAAAACTCTTTTGTACAAAAAGAAAGATTGTTCTAGAAAATGGAATATATATAATATTCTCCAAACTATTCACTCATATCCCAATAATTAATCACATGTATATTTACGCAAGTAATTACGTGTAATTATCCAAACGGAATATTACGGGGATAATATGGTGACATTAAAAGTCTCAAAGCAGTAGTTCCTATCTCCAAAAAGTGTCCCAAAAGTTTAGTGCTCGTATATGCCACTGTAGTCAAACCATGGAAATGGATCAATTATATGCTCCCCACGAGCTTTTCAAAAAAGCCCACTCATCTCTTTCAATCTCTTTATCGATAAATTATTCCTCGCACCGAATGTGTTTTATGTCAGTATCTAACTTAACATTTGTAATCTTAAACATCTAAAGAATCTTTGTATAAAAGTTATATGTTTTAACAAGTTTTCACCTCGGCATGAGCAAATCCAACAATTAGAGGCCGCCAAAAATGAATTTGGTGTCTATAATTTCTAAGTTTCTAGTTTTGGTATGTCCATCATAAGATTTTGGAAAGTACGGTGTATGATATATACTTATACACCGGGTGCACGTAATGATTTTTGTCTCTCATTATCTTATCCACGCCCAGGTCTTAAATTACAAAAAAAAAAAAAAACAATAATTAACAAAGGCGACACTAGAGAAAAGTGCCTACGCGGGGCACACGTGTTATTCACACCCATGTTTCATCCGTTTTCGTATAAAATATCATGTTAAGTAGATCGCATTGTTTCATTAGTATATGCTTTCTCCCAATAACATTAGGCGCCCTAAATGCCATGCGAGCCCTATAAATAAGATTAGAAAAATGGTGAAGTATTCAAAATATTCTACCTAGCTATTTTAATACCATGTGAAACAACATATCAATTTACGAACTTTAGCGAATAGCTTAAAAATATTGCATAATATTTTATATTAAATACTTGGATCTAATCTGTAACACTTCTAGGATTTGAAACAGTCTCCTCTCTCTCTCTCTCTCTCTCTCTATATATAGAATTAGGCCGGAATGTTATCAATAATACCAAGCTATTGGTGCTATTAAATTTTCGGCTTTTGGATGAAAAAATGTACGACTAAGATGATGTGAATCCTCTTCGATTGAGTTATTAGTTTAATAGTATAATCTAACAGATAAAAATAGTCAAAGAGTTAAACCTGATAGTGAAAAACTTGATATCAACAAACGCTTGGTGCATAATATCCCAGCTAGATTCTCTCTCTCTCTATATATATATATAATGTGATGAAACTAAAAAAAAAAAACAAATAAATAGAACTCGTGGATAAGCTTTACTATCATTGAATAAGACACTAATCATATATCCAAGGTTGGTAACGTTTGAACGCGACCTTTCTTTCTTTCTCTCTCTCTCCCTCTCTCTCTCTCTCTCTCTCCTTTTGCTTCACCCTTTTGCTTGTCTTATTGCTTCATATTATTAAAATATCTCTTACTTCCAATGGAAAAACCCCTCTCTTAAGCTCACACGTGTCTCGTCCTAGTAGGCCCAACATGATCATGACCCCCACGGTATCTAACACTTGGTACGTAGCACCACCACACTTAATGTCCATACTTGGTATGCATATCTCATCTCAATGCAATTATTATTATACGTTTTAGTCCATTTTTCTTTTAAAGTAAGGATGTTGAAACTAATGAGTTGTTAATGTGCGATCTACGTGCCATTTGATTATATATTTTAATGAGTTTTAAGTGGCCAATTATATTCCACAAGCAAGGTTTTTGGATATGCTTCTATTTGAGGAACAACGAGTGACGCTCACGTGGCGAGTCGCGGTTGGGCCACGCAACGGATGATGTTGTTAGGAGTGTTGTAGTTTACACGGCTCTTTCTCTTTTTTTTTCCCTATAAATAGCCCAATCTCAAACCCCCAAATAATTAATAAAGAGTACTAGAAGAGTTTTCAAAAGAAATTTAAGACAAAAAGGGAAAGGAAAGAGAAAAGCATGGAAGAGTTGCATGAGTGGGAGGTGATGTGGCCGGACAGCGATGATCGCCATCCGCCGAGCGCATCGGACGGCCGCGCATCGTCCGAAATGAAGGCCCGTGTGCGGGGATGTTCGACCACCGCGGCGATGGATATCCCGAATAGGGTGAGGATGTTGCAGGGACGGGATGTCCGGCGTGAGGAGAATAATGATAATGACAATGATGACAATAATGATGCAGATGACACGGAGTTCACTCCGCCGCACATTTTGACGTCCCGCAGAAGCGGAGGCGGCACGAGGAAGGTCGCATTCTCGCTGTGTTCGGGGCAGGGGAGGACGCTCAAGGGCCGCGATTTGAGCTACGTTCGCAATTCGGTGCTCCGAATGACCGGATTCCTGGAGGCATAACGTTTGCCGGAGATTTTATTTTTTATTTTTTTTGGGGGAGGGAAAAGAGTGTTGTAATTGGTAAATGCTAGTGGAGTTTAATTGATATGAATTAACGAAGAAGTTGATAGTACGATGATGTGATGTTATTAACAAAACTGATTTTAATTTTAGTGAATAAATTTAGTAAATTTGGTCGCTATTTTATTCTTTTTCTTTCTTTTTTTTTTTCAAATTCTTCGGGCAAGCGCGATAACAGTTTGGCTTAGGATCGACGGTGAGAGAGCGAAGCAAAGTTTCGGCACCGCCTTAGATGCCAAATTTCCGGTTATGGCATTGCAACATTGATGGGAAAATGTTTTTGGCATGCTACTTATTAGCAATTTTAGTATGTGCTAAGTTAGATAGATAGAGAGAGAGAGGTGGTTTGGCGCAACTAATTTAATCTTGTTTGGTCAAATGTCTCGTGCGAACTCCGCTAATAATAGATTAAATTTATTAAATCAGATCAAATTCAACCAGTTATCGATGTTAAAATTTAGTAAATTTTTCGGCCAATGATACGATTAGTTCTAGTAATAATGTAACCTTTGGTTGAAAACTACAATGT
This sequence comes from Ananas comosus, assembly GCF_001540865.1. Taxonomy (NCBI): domain Eukaryota; kingdom Viridiplantae; phylum Streptophyta; class Magnoliopsida; order Poales; family Bromeliaceae; genus Ananas; species Ananas comosus. The sequence continues at coordinate 9,652,909 of NC_033636.1, forward strand.
TGTTTTGCTAACTTGTTTTTGTATAAAGAGACCAGTAATTTTGATTTGATTTTTTTTTTTGTAACTCTTTTTTTTAAAAAAATAATAATATTAATAAGAGTAACACTTTTTTTTCTCGAAAAGTAGGGTATCATATTGATATATATTTTTATCATGTTAAATTCATCATATTCTGATAAGGTGAATTGGGAATTAATTTGTGTCCTGATTAAAGAACAAAATTAATTAGGCTACAAAAAACTAAAAGAATATTGGGAATCTAATTAAAAGATTTTTTTTTTTTGAGAGATAGGTAGTACGCTGACCGCTTCGATTATTTCATTAAGAAATAAACTTAGCTGGAAATGTAAATCAGCTAGGATTCGAATTTGGGTCTCAGATACCAACCGCCAAATTTTTTGCCACTTGCTTTAGGGACGGTTGGTCTCCGGTATCATTAGAAAATGTTTACGATAGCATTTTCGTACATAGAAATAATTAAGCATGGCCAACGTTACGCGTTTCAACATTTCATTAATTTAGGTTTTCGAAGTTTCTTTTGAAATGTATTATACGCAAAGTATTTTATATCCGCAAATTAGTTAGAATATGGTGCATTGAATTAGTTACGTGTATTTTATAACTCTTTTTCTATTTTTCCCCCCTAGAAGTACAAAAGAACAAGCAATGAAAATACTTCAAGTATTTTATAATCGATCTTAATTACAACGAATTTGACGAATCTTTAGCTAACCCTGGTCAATTACTGTGTTATTAACCATAAATAAATCTGAGTTTAATTATATTGAGAAGTTTCAATGGCATCAAATATTATTTTCAAATTTGAGTCTTATTTTTTCGGGAAAAGATGAGAAAGGTGAGAAAAGTATATATTTAATTAGTTAGTTAGGGGAAAACCATTTATTTCCCAATACATTTCAAAAAAAAAAAAAAGAGGTCAATAAGTGAAAGTAAAAAAAAAAAAAAAAGTATACATTGACTATTTCCTTTTTTTTGGGGTAAAAACATTCATTTTCATTGAATAAGCATTATGTTTTCTTTTCTTTTCTTTTGTTTTTTTTTTTCCTGCAAATGATGTTGTTTCTGAATATGAACCGAGCTGCATATTTTGACCCAAACTTATAATTAACGGGTCAAACAAAATTTGGAATCCAAATCCAATAACAAACTAATTTACTCTTCAATTGAATCAAAAAGTGGGTCAAAGCCTTGAGTAATTAAAACATTATACATGCTCCTCTTACTGTCTCTTTCGTTATTTCCTTTTTTCTTTTTGAATATTTACGTACCTTAGGTGACTTTGTTATCACAATTATTTCTTATGCATCTTTTGCAACCAATTAATCTCAGGAAATAATCATGAAAATTAAAATAATAATAATAATAATAACAACAACACCATAAATAGGGGTGGCAATCCAGCTTGCTGTTCGCCAGCCAGTTCGTATTCGGTTTAAAATGAGCTCGAGATCGAATCGATCGTTTAATAAACAAGCTAAACACAAGCTAAATTTTTTAGCTCGTTTAATAAACGAGCCGAACACGAGCTGGAATGAGCTCGCTCGTGTTCGGCTCAACAACAGCTCAAATACATATATTTTATATTTATATATAGAGTCCGGCTGGAATACTATCGATAACACTAAGGATTTGGTACTATTGAGTTTTCCACCGTTAGATTTAATCAGTTAATTATTTTTACTCGTTAAATTACACTATTCAACCAACCACTCACTCAACCTTAGGAGACCGACATCATCCTAACCACACATTTTTTAATCTAAGGACTAAAAAACTAATAGCACCAATAACATGGTGCTATTGATAGTATTACAGCCTAATTCTTTATGTTATATATATAAATAAATAATTAGTTTTTAGCTTAACATACATATTAAGTCCAACTCAATTATAAAAAAGTCATTTATATATAAAATTTCAACTATTAGATAAAAGCCAAATTGGTAAAATTTTATAAATTTATATTATATATATATTATTTATAATTCTTTAAATTTATTGTTTATGAGTCAGCTCGTATTCGACTTGTTAGTAAATGAGCCGAACACGAATTAAATTTTTTGACTCGATATTTTAACGGGCCAATTTGAATTCGACTAATTTAGAAAACAAGTCGAACATGAGTCGGCCTCAGCTCGCTCGTGGGGCCCGTCTGTTCGGATCGTTGACACCCTAACCATCAGTACATGTTGGCTTCTAAAATTTTATAATACATTTTTCGCGAGTAGGAAAACAAGGAGTGAACCCCTCTCGCAAGTAAGCTAGTGGTCCCAACCATAAATCCTGGAGCCACGTGGCACTTTATTAGTTGTGCACTCATATATGTCATTTATTATTTAATATAAAAATAAAAATAAATTAATAGTGACTCGACACTATAGTTCCGTGCACACAAAATTGTTACACGTGAGATAATTACATTGCACATGCACATTCACGGTTGGATAAATATGACCCTTTCCATCCTCGTCCTCTCATTTTCTTGTTTTTACAAAATTTTTAGCGAATTATTTTAGTCCCTCAATTATATATCACAAATAAATTTAATAAAATTTTTAATTTAATTGATCGAAATCACTCAAAAGGATGCACCTGGTGCACCCAATTGTATTTTACAACTTACCCGGTCCACTCACTTGTGTCAATGGATTATTCCCTCTATTCCCAAACGCTATAATCCCTTGTAAACGCACCCCTCTCTCTCTCTCTCTCTCTCTCTCTAAATTGTCCTAAATCCACTGTTTCCAAAAAAACACAAATGGAGGAGTTCGAAGAGTCGGACATATTATGGCCCGAAACGTCGGAGGATTATCACGAGGACGGTGCTAAATTCATATGGTTCAACTATAACACGCCCCGAAGCAAAGCAAATCCACTACGTGCAAAACCACAAACGGAGGAGTTCGAAGAGTCGGATATATTATGGCCTGATACGCCAGAGGATCATTACAGGGACGGTGCTGAACACAAATGGCTCAACTATAATCTCCCCGACGAGAGCCCCAACACGTGCCCTCCCAAACCGGACGGTCGGGGGGTCTCGTCCCCGATCGACATCCCCAAAAGGGTTCCGACTGGCCGGCCACCGTCGCGGGCGCCGGCCTTGGCGGGCACCGTCCTCGCCGTCAGCGGCGAGAGCGCGCACGGCGCGAGTGCTAGCACAATAAATGGAGGCCAAAATTTTGTACCACCGCATGTTGTTGTAGCTCGGAGGATCAACAAACGCAAGATGGTGTTGATGATCTACGGGAAAACACTCGAGGGGAGGAGAAATATTATTCCTCAACATGTAAGATAATTTTCTAATTATCTTATGCATCAAGGAGGGTTTTGGGCTAATTAATTAAGTTCCTTTGTTAATATTTTGTCCAAGAGATATAAAGGTGGGGAAAAATATATAGAGATGGGTTTTTTCTTTTATTTTAAGTTTTTTAGGTGAAAATGTTTAGGCCATATATATCTGAACTATAGCATATTTTTAAATGGGTACTGAAATTTGAAAAATTTTAATTTCACTGTGTAATTGCACAATATATATATCCTTTTGATCAATTTCTAAAATAATTTTTTTAAATTTTAGGTACCCATTTTAATTAAGATGAGATATGGTTTAGGGAAGGTCTATTCATTGCTACCTTTTTTTTTTTTTTGCTATAATGTGTAAGTAGCTTGCTTTCTTTTTTTGGAGGGGGGGGAGTGAAGTTAATAGATGTAAATAATGAGGGGAAAACATAAATGAGAGTTTTTGTTCATGTTTAATTGGGTTTGTTGTTACTCAATTGAATTAACTCTCCTATATTCCTATTATTATTATTATTGGAGTAATTTGGATTCTCCTATGTATGGTTTTGTTTCTTGTTAATTTTGTTCATGTTTAATTGGGTTTGTTGTTACTCAATTGAATTAACTCTCTATTATTATTATTGTTATTGGATTAATTTGGATTCTCCTATGTATGGTTTTGTTTCTTGTTAATTTGGTGTGCTCAAACTTGTAAAGTTTACTCTTAAAAAAAAAAAAAAATCTACAAAGTTTACGCGTAATTTTTGTTTCACACGTAGATGAAATATTATTTTTCAGCAACTTGGTTTTTATTAATTTATTTATGCAAGTGCCTATAATAATTTTATGGAGAGAAACTATTTATGTAGACATGGTCCGCCACATCAGCCGTGGACCACGCATTCCACCCTTTTTCTGTTTTATAAATTAGGGTATTTTTACATTTAAATGAATATATTTTTAAAAAAAATATAGAAGTTGCGAATGGGGAAACTATTGCTTGAACCGGGTTCACCATGTCATCCGAAGACCAACAACCTTATCTTCTTCAATTTTATTTTAATTTATATTACTACAGGTATCACGGAGACGGATACGAGACACGGCATATTTCAGATATGGCGATTTGATAGCTTAAAAAAATAACAAATATGACATGAATATTGGTAATATTATATTTCACATAAGAATTAAAAATTAATAATATTCTCACTAATAATTCATATATTTTCAAAAAAAAAATTTCTTACCACACATAATTCATCTATATTATTCAAAAAAATTCATATACATTTAACAAAAGTCAAAATATTTATTATCTTAAAATATATATCCGCAAAAAAAAGCAAATATTAAAAAACTATATATTTTTATAGTATACGCTATAGATCAGCGTTGAATGTATGTTCATGACGTGTCTGCGTCGAAAATGAGTCTGACATAGACATATATGTATTTGACACAGACATGCAAGATTTTTAGAAGTGTTTGCGATTTATAACATTCATGCAACAAAAAATTGAGATGAATGAAGATCAATTGGTTGGTCCATATATAGATGAATGCATGTGGTGGACGAGGTCTATGGTCCACACCTGAGGTTGTAGACCATGTCATTTTATAATAATTTTCTCCTATTACTGCTAAGCGACAAAAGTGTCCGTGTCAATATCTACTAATATTTATTATAAAATAAAATGAATTTGGTGCAAAATTTCATTGAATTTTAGATTGAATTGGAAAGTGTATTAATGGGTGACATACAATAATGAATTTAGTTTATTACAATCAGCGTATATATATACTGGCTAATTTTAATGTATATATTTATCATTAGTAATATTGGAACAATATAATTAATATCATCGTTGCTCTTTTCTTAGTAGTTCGGAAGCTAGAAAGGAGCTTACAATGATCTACCTCAAAATCTTATTCATTCAAAGAATAAAAAAAGAAAACAAAATAGATGGCTTCGCCGTGTCAATCTTAAAAGTGAATAGTATTCTATATTTAATAGTTAGAAGCTTTTACTAAGATATATATTATTTATGACAATTTGTTATTCGGAATGCTCCGTTGCGAGAAAATATACTATTATAATGTTATATACTTTTATAAAGAACGAAACAATTGTGGTGGAATCGTGTAATCTCGTGTTAAGAACCGCAAACCCTACTCCGCATTGCTTGAGGAACAAATCAAACTAAGCAAAGCTTCAATTTGGAGCAAAACCGAAGTGTTTCGAGCAAGAAACATGAGTAACTTGGCGACGCAATAGGGTGGTGGCTAAGGATAGATTCCTTGGCTCTTACATAAGCATCGGCTCGAGCTGTGCCTACCGTTAATAATGTTGTTAGGTACCGCAAATCGGTCGAGCCCTTGGGTCTCTCTCAACCTCTTTGCCTTAAATGTTTATGCAATCATAATTAGAGAGAGGAACAAATTTTGCCCACTTAATTTTGGAACGAGCCTCTTAGCCTTAATGATAGGTTTAGGTTTCTTCTTTTAGTGATCGAGATAATTGGCAAAGTGCCAGTCCTAATCAACGAATTAAATGACCATTTTGCATGCATTTGATTCAATCATATATAGCACAAATTAACAAAAATGTGGAAGGAAAAAAAAAATCAAAGCAAATGAAAAAAAAAAAAAGAAAGAAAGAAAGAAAAAACTAGTTTCGTTTTACATAGATTTTGTTCACTTTTATCTCATTTTAAATGATTTTGGCTAATAAATAAGTAGTTCAAAAAGGGCTTATTTTAATATCGGTGCATAAATAGACCATGTTTAATTCGAATATTTAAAATACTTTTTTTGTCCTCATTTGGACAAATGAACATCTAGTACGAAGCGCATTGTCACCATGATATGTACAGTTCTAATAAGATTGATTGTTAATGGCGTGTTACGTACACTTGATTATGTGGATAAAACTAAAATCTACATGATGACCCCTGATAGTAACATTTTGGACAAAAAGATTCTGTGGGCGAGCACTGACGATTTTTGACTTTAAATTTATCATAAATTTTCTTCGCCTTTTGCAATAACAAAATCACTATTTGGGCTTTTGCAAAACCGGGTCACCATTTTTCGTTGCAAGATTCGTCCGCTTTATTCAGGGCAAATGACCAAAACCCCTTAATACTTTTTCTCTTTCCTCTTCTCTCTCCTCTTCGTCTGTCGTTCTTTTTTTTTTTCGCCGAAAAAAGGCAGAACGTCGCCTTCTTTCTTCACCGCGCCTCCCTCCTCACCATCCTCTTCATCGTCGCCCCCCCTCCTCACCCTCCTTCTCCACCCGCGCGACCCCCCTCCTCTCCCTCCTCGCGCCCGCGGACCCCAGCCCTATCCCGTCGCCCGTGGCGCAGCCGCGGCCGCGGGAACGGGTCGGCTGATTGCGGAGAAGAAGACAACGGCGAAGAAAAAAGGAGGCAAGCGACAGTGCCGCAGGAGGGGAAGGCCGGAACGCAAGCCGGCCCGGGCACCAGGCGCCGCGCGTGTTCTCTCCGTCGGCGCTGACTCCTCCGTCCGCCGCCACGCAGAACCCCGACGCAGCGCCTCTCGCTTCTCCACACGACTTCGACATGGTTCTGCCGCGTCCGCTGCGGACCCCCAGCTCCGATCCCCGTCGCCCTGCATAGCGGCAGCGGCCGCGCGAACGGATCGGACTGTTATTTTTATTTAAACTGCACATCTTTACAGATATTTATTGCTTTCCTCTTGTGCACTGTTTTCCTCTTTGTGCATCGTTTCTCCTTTTAAAGAGGCGAAACAGTGCAACAATAGGAGAGCGTAAAGATATCTCTTAATAGTGCAGTTTAAAAGATAAATGTTGTGCAGTTTTTTGTTCTTGTTCAAGTCATATTTTTTCTCATTGTTACACTATTTTTATTTTAAACCTAACACATTTTAACAGATATTTATACCTGCTTCTATCTTGTTGCACTGTTTTTTCCTCTTGTTGCAGTGTTATGTGCAACAGTAGAGGAAAACAGTGCAAGCAAGAGTAGAAGAGTAATAATATCGTCTTCTAAATGATCAGTTTAAGATAAAGGGTCAATTTTATTTTTTCTTGTTGCACAATTCTCCTCTTTATTACACATTTTTATTTTTAAACTAACATGCTTTAACACGATTATTTATACTTGCTTCCTCTTTCTCTCTTGGTTGCACTGTTTCTCTCTTTAAAAGAGGAAAACAGTGCAACAGAGGAGAGAGAGGATAAGCAGTATAAATAATCTCTTAAATAGGTGCAGTTTAAATAATGGTGCGTTTTTTTTCTTAGTTGCCCCATTTTTCTCTCTTGTTACATACTGTTTTTTATTTTAAACTACATTCTTAAACAGATATTTATAACTGCTTTTCCTCTTGTTGCATCTGTTTTCTCTTGTTGCAACCTGTTTCTTCTTTAAAGAGGAGAGACAGTGAACAGAGACAAAACAGTGCAACAAGAGAGAAGCGTATAAATATACATCTTAATGGGTGCAGTTTAAGAAAAAAACATGTAACAAAGAGGAGAAATGATCAACAGGAGGAAAAAGGTGCAACAAGAGGGAAAGCGGTGCAACAACGAGGAAACAGGCACAGTGCAACTTTATTTAAAGAGTGTCAATTTTTATCTTATGGGTTGCAGGTTTATATCGAAGATGTGATAAAGAGAAAATCAGTGTAAATAATTTTAAAGAGTGAAATTTTATTTTAAAAGGTGAATTTTTTTTTAAAGTGCAGTTACATCTAAGTAGCACTTGTACTTTTTTGTGTTAACGATACATTCATCTTCATTCTTTTTTTTATATAATTTTTTATCTTTATTTTTTTTCTGTTTTTTTTTGTCACCCTCTACTATCAATACCACGGTGTCGTGACGACGCCGCTAAAACCCTCACTCCGAGGCTGCAACCCGCAGTGACTCCACGGTCGGCGTCGGTGTCGGCGAAGATGCATCATCGTCGGAGCAGCAGAGAATGAGGGATGAAGGAGAGACGGGAAGCGGGCAGGAAGAGCGAGAGAGCGCGTCCGTCGAAAACTGTGGAGGAGAGTCAGAGAAGAAAAGAAAAAAAAAATGCAAAAAAAAAAAGTCACAGCCCGGCCTTTAGGGGATCGGAGGCGAGGAAGGTGGGGGCGTCGGGCCGACGTCGCTCTGTCTTCGCGCGCTCTTGGGAAGAGAAAGAAAAAAAAGAACGAGAAAAAAGAGAAAGAAAAAGGTATAAGGGCACCTCGCTCGCTGGGAAGAAAAAGAAAAAAGAACGAGAGAAAAAAAGAGGAGAGAGAAAGAGGAAAGAGAAAAGGTATAAGAGTATTTTGGTCAGTTTGCTGAAAAGCGGACCGAAATCTGCAAAAGCCAAAAAGATGGCCGCCGATTTTGCAAAAGCCCAAAATAAGTGATTTTTATGCAAATTGGCCATTTCTTCGGCAATCTATGAAATCAATGTATGAGCGGCCATAGTAAGAAAATATGATAGTGATTTAATATACTATAATATAGAGAGAGAGAGAGAGAGAGAGAGAGAGAGAAGAGAGAGAGAGAGAGAGAGAGTGCGGCTAGGATGCTTATGGAAGCACGGAGGGCTTCGTGCTTTCACTTTATTTTCGATGTGTCGGACTTCGAATCGACGATCGCTCCGTTAGACTTGATTTAGAGTATTTGAAGTGTCTAGAAAATAAATTTTTGCGATTTTTGGATATTATTTGCTAGTGATCCTGAATGGCTCAACAATCATAAACGGCTGGAAATAAAAATCTTACAAAAAAATGATGATATGACATTAAAATTTTAGATCAAAGTTATTGATCTTGTTTTATATGGTATAAAGAATTTTCTATCAAAATTTCATGTGATTTGAATATTTCTACACCGTTAAACTTGCAACCGGCTCATCACAACCGTTAAAATTATTGATTTTGAGCCCCTTCGATCACTAGGAAAATGATATTGAAAAATCGCAAAATTTATTTTCTAGGTACTTCAAATACTCTAGATCAACTCTAACGAAGCCGATCGTCGATTCGAAAATCCGAACATCGAAAATAACTTGGAAGCACGGAGGCCTCCGTGCTTCCATAAGCATACCAGCACAACTATATATATATAGTTAGGCTGGTATACTATCAGTAGTATGGAGGTCTCCGTGCTACCAAGTTGTTTTCAATGATGCCGCTTTCAAATCGATGATCGATTTCGTTAGACTTGATCTACACTATTGAAAATATTTAAAAACTAAATTTTATAATATATATTTATTTATTTATTTTATAGAGATTTGAATTTCTAACCTACTGGATAGGTAATAACAGATACTAATAAGTAATAACCACTATACTTGTAATGATTATGATAAAGCTTTTTTTTTTATCATTTTGAGTACAAAAACTATGAGGATGTATATTGACTCGACCAAAAATTTTCAATGACTGATCAAATTTGTATATATACGATAATAGTTAGGTTCAATGAATTTTACTTATTGTCGAATTATGCACGAGAAACATCATTAGTATAACTAATTTTTTTGATGTTGATCGGTAAATTCATCGATTCTAGTCGTTATTTATTAAACGAGTTGACCAAATTCAATGAATCTTCTTCTTCTTCTTTTTTCTGCCGTAAAAAATAATTAAGTATTGACTTAATTAATCTAAGTAATGATTTAATGGTCGCTCTAGCTTAACCAAAAAGCCCTTTATAATTAAACTACGGGATATTCACTCAAAACGAGTCCAAATTCACCACCTCTAACACCCGGGAACACGTCCACGTTCAAATATCGATTTTGAATTTCGAAAAATATTATCAAATGGTAATTTCTCTTAATCAACTGCTTTTCTTTTTTAATTAATCCAATTAATCCGAACGGTCCAACCCCGACGATGGTGCCACGTGGCAGCTGTCAACGATGGGTGCAGCACTATAGACTCTACGTACATCCAAGGTAAAAATTGCATGGATACCCTCTCAACTATTGCAATCTCTGTAAATGCCATCTTACTTTATTTTCTTTTTTAGCTTTTAAAGTTTTTGGAATCAAAGAATTTGAGCCAAATAAATTAAAACTTTCATTAAGGCCTTGTTTGCAGTTATTGCCTTTTTTCTATTTTTTAAAAATTTTGCACAAAATAATATGGAAGAAATTCATCTGAGATATTTGTTTAACAATAAAAATTAAAAATTTTAAAATATTACTTATAAATATTTTAGAATAAATCAGCATCTATAACTTGGTTTGAGTGAGAATAGTAATATAACCAACAATAATTACAAGAAAAAAGTTTTCTTCTAATATATCAAATTATATAAAACAAATATTCTAAAAAAATTAAAAAAAAATAACCATACCAAAGGAGCCTAAACTTAACATTCATTTTTACAATTCAACAATTCAGAAAATTATAAGAAATAAATTAAAATAATTAAATCATATGAATATTAACTTCAATTTTTTTTATCCAAAAAACGTGAATAAAATAATATATATATACAACCACACACATAAAGTTAAAGAGCGAGTCAATATAAATAGTGAGGGGTCCTCCGCACATTTTCCCTCCGTCCACCTCCCCTCTCGATGACGTCATCCTCGCTCAAAAAGTGTGCACACGACGACCTCCGTCCCCCCAAAACCCCTCTCAATAATAAACACCCCTCCCCCCCAACAAAATCCCAAATCCTAGAGAGAGAGAGCGAGAGAGAGAGAGAGAGAAACCCCTAATTGCCCGGAGAGAAGAGAAGAAGAAGAAGAAGAGGCGATGGAGGATACAGACGAGGCCGAGATCGTGTGGCCCGACGACGACGGCGACGGCGGCGGCGACGCGACTACGCGCCGCCGCCCGCAGCAGCGGCGCGGCGGAGGGCAGCGCCTCGGCGCCGATCCGCATCGCGCGCGTCGGCCGTCCTCCGAATCGTGGGGCTAGGTTCGGCGGCGGCGGCGACGACGAGGAGGAGGAGGACGGCGGCGGCGGGGAGAAAGAGAGCGGCGCCGCCGCCGCACGTGTGCGTCGCGGCGGAGCGCGGCGGCGTCGGTGTGCGTGGGCAGGGGCGACGCTGAAGGCGCGATCTCACGCATTCCGGAACTTCGAATCTGCGGATGACCGGGTTCCTCGAGATTTCACGTCATCAAATCAATTAAAATCGATCGATCGATCGATCATTTGTAAATATTTTAATTTTAATTTAATTCAAATGATAATAATTTCCGGCTTGAAGGAATTTACGTTTTGAGCTTCGGCTGAGGTCATTTTGTAATCTAACACAATAATAAATCGACAACGATTTCATTTTGTGTTTCTTTTTTTTTTTTTTAGTCCTTATTTATTATTCCTTTGGTTCAGCTATATTCAATTGATATATATTTCATCACTTTTTTAGTCGATTGTAAAAAAAAAACAAAAAAAAAAAAAAAAAAAAAAAAGCATGAAAAAATATATGATGATTACCAAAATTATTAAATCTTACAATATTTTCAGTTTAGCTAAGCATAGTGGGAAAAGAAAAAATCAATGATGAGAGAATGTCAATGAAAAAGTATAAAAAAGTATAAAAATGAGAGCTGAGGAGGTTCAGTTTAAAATTATGAGGAGATTGTGTTACGCGCTATTTTATTTATTTTCATAAATAATGAGTTATAATATGTTTTATAAAAAAATATATTCTTATATTTTTTTATCCGAGTTTAATTTGGTCTATTAGCATCAAACGGGTCAGAGTCGTACGTAACAAAGATATAAGATTGAATATTTGTTTGAATCTATAAATTAAAGGAAGCAAATTTAGTCATGAATTGTGAATCAAACAACTTTGTGTTAGCAATTTGCTTTGCTTGTCAAAGTTGAGTACTCGTTTGCGTTTGGTATACGTGAGAGATGGATCGAAGGCATAAACTAGGACAAATTTCCGAGACCATGGACCCCAAAAAAAAAAAAAAAGCTGAATTGACATTAAAAAAAAAAAAAAAAAAAAAAAAAAAAAAAAAAAAAAAAAAACCATTTTGAAAGTTGGATTTTCTTGTAAGATGGCAATATGGCATTGACATCAAGAATTTGGCTTCTAAAAAGGAGATTAGTTTTTTTGGTTTTTTTTTTCTTAAAAAAAAATCTAGTTCCCATTCTAAAAATTATTATTATACATATAATTTCGGAACAATCGAGGACTAAGACGCTCCTTCAATAAATGAGGAACGAATGCTGACGTATCGTACTCAGCAATTGAAATACTAACCATCTGTACTAAATAGTAACGTAACGTCTAATTGCACCTTCAACAAGAAGAATTTCTATAATTATTTGGGGTTGAGACATTTGGATTATGAAATATTTATTCATAAATTATTTTTTTTTTTCTCCCCTACAATTATTTGGGGTTGAGACATTTTGGATTATGAAATATTTATTCATAAATTATTATTTTTTTGAGAGAGATAGATAGCACACTATCTAGTTCGTTTATTTTATTTAGAAATAAACTTAACTGTAAATGTGAATCAATTAGGATTCGAATTTGGATCTCGAGTACCAACCATCAAATTCTTTGCCACTTGCTCTAGAGACGGTCGATTTTATTCATAAATTATTGAACGTAATATTCTTCAATGACGTGAGTTTGGTTCGTTGTGACCTACAAGCACACGAAACTATCCACCAAGTTGTATTAATTAAGATAATATGTAGCCCATATATATATATATATATATATATATATATTTAAAAGTATCAAATCATTGGTACTTATAAATTTTTGACTTTTGGATTAAGAGATGTGTGGTTAGGATGATGTAGGCCCTCTAGGATTGAGTAGGTGGGTGGTTGGTTGAGAATATATATATATATATATATAGATGAAATGTTTCTAACAGCACTAAGTTATTAACAATATTAGGTTTTCAGTATTTGGATGAAGGAATGTACTGTTAGAATGATAGTGATTTTTTAAGGTTGAGCGGATGTTTGATTGAATGGTATAATCTAACGGATGAAAATAATCAAAAAAATAAATTTAACGATGGAAAACTTGGTAACACAAAATGCTTACTGCGATTAGAAGTACCTCAACCAAACTCTCTCTTTCTCTCTCTCTCTCTCTCTCTCTCTCTCTATATATATATATATATATATATATGATTCTCTCTGCTATACATATCTCACTTAAATTTGATTTATTTATTCCCATCATTTTCATATAGGTTTTAGGCACAAATAGACCCTATATTTGCACCACATAATTTTTTATTACATATCCTTCACAAATCTCTCTTAAATTGTGTATTCAAAGGTACGTGTGAGAATTATATAATGGAAAAATATTTTGCCCAGCTGCATAGGTTTACACTTTTTTTAGTTATTATTATTTTTTCTTATTTTCTCGTTTACTATGATAATCATTATTCTACTGAGGTTCCAAATTTAACCCTAATTAAAACATTCCATATCAACATAGTGTAGTAAGCACAAATTTACATTTGGAGTCAATTTGGTATCGCTCAGCGACGCAATTGCACAACCTTTCAAATAATATGCTGCAAAATAATATTTCTGTAAAAATCCTCAAAAATAGAAATTATAATTTTATATTAATAATTCTATGATTGAAATGGCCGTGTGTGTATATATATATATATATGAGCCCGGCTACTATGCTATTAATAGCACGAAGCACTTGGTGCTACCAAGTTTTCCGCCGTTAGATCTACCTTTTGGATCATTTTCACCCGTTAGATCATACTATTCAACCAACCACCCACTCAACCCTAGGGGGCCCACATCATCCTAACCACACATCTCTTAATTCAATGGCCAAAAACTTGGTAGCACNACTTGGTAGCACCAACGACTTGGTGCTATTAATAGCATAGTAGTCTAGTTCTCTATATATATATATATAGCACCCTGTTTTTGTGCAAACCATGTAAAACAATTGGCTTGTAATCAATGTGTTGGCTACGCACAGGTGTAACAAACAAAGAAACTGATATTACCAGAGCAGTATCTACTTTTGTCAGAAAAAAAATTATATATTATAATATAGTTGGATATAATGTATCTGTCGAGGCAACAGTAGATATTACTTTGGCAATATCAATTCATGTCCTATAGATATACATCACATGAACATAAATGAGCTCCTAGTAGTGATCACATATATATCACTAATCGATAATGGTTTTACTTGTATTAGTGGGTGGATTACTCCAAAATGTCAGCAAGAAGAGTATTAGAGAGGTTTCTCGTTTAGAATCAACGATTGATTCGAGAATTAACGATTCAACCGATGATCGAAACTACCGGCTCGGTTAATGACATCAATATGACAGCATAGTCACAAGTTCGACATTCGGATTAAATTTGACGAGGCTGAAGGGATAAATAGTTTGATGATAGTTCCGTTACTGCTACTCGAAGTTGACAAACTGTTCCTCGAGCCAAGATAAGTACTAATCATTAGTACACCCACAAATTTCTAATCATGGATCCAAAATTTCACACCTAACATGCCAACTTTGTCACATATGGAACAAGCATTAAAAAAAAAAAAGAAAAAGACAATCAACTATGAGACATCAATTGTTGTATGATGTGATCAGAGTTTCTAAGCAAACGATTATTTTCATTTTCTTTTTGTTTTCTTTATTATTATTTATCTCTCAATATATCCCAAGAGCCAAGTCCAATAACCAACTAGAAGAGAGATTAGATCACCACCTAGAGATTACTTCATGGTTTATCCCTACTTTGTGACTTGGTAACACCACAAAAGTAAATAAGATTACCTAACACACAACACTGTCGTAATTTGTTTGGATTCTACTAATAATAAATTAATGTCTTATCATACGTTTTCACCATATAATTTGATCTTATCCAAACTAAAAGTACCATGCAGCAAGTTGTTTGACCTTATTAAGCTTTAAGCTACTACTTAAACTTGATTTCGACCAACCGAATCGCTCCACGTCGGCTTGAAAAGCCTAATCTGACTCTTAATAGGATTAAGCTCTTTGTGGGTGACACTACATGACAAAAGTGACCCAGGAAGCTTCTGAGAATCTCAATATCATTATGAGTCGGATGTGTTGACATTTAAAATAAGGACAAATTACTTCAATGAACCCTTTTGGTTTGGTTGTTGAGAATTTTAGATTTTCAAAGTCAAAAAATAATTTTGTATAATGTGGCTCTTATTCATAGAACTTCTAGGGTTGTTTGCAAGAATAATCCTGCATGTAGACCAGAGCTAAATCCGGGATAGATATGGAAAAACATGCCGGAGCATGCACATTTGTCCGGTCCGAGTCCGGTCGAAAATGAACAAGGTCAAAAATGAGAGAGTTCGAAAATGCTCGGCTTCGACCGAACGAGTTCGAAAATGCTCGGATTCGACCGGATCGAGCGGGTTTAAGTTTAATATAGTCCTCGGGCCACAACAAGTCAACCAAAGAAATGAAAAACTTGAGATGCTAAGGCCAATGGGCCTGAGAATTTGGGCCAGGCCCAAGCTGACCCACAAAAAGTTGGGCCGAGCGGTCAAGGTTGAGTCGATCACAGGGCCCAGAGCCTAATGGGCCGTGGCATATCTAGAGCCTGAGTTTGGCTCTGAAGGACACAGTAACAAACTAAGAAAACGATTCATCTTAGCCCATGCATCTCGTTTTCGACAAAATACTTATTTAAATTGATTGTAATTTTAATTTAGTTGTATGCATAGTAGTGAAATAAAACAAATGTGAAATGATAGTAGTAAAAGACAGGGAAATGACACAAAAGAAGTTTACACAGCAGCATAGTTTCAACAAGTAATCAGATCCGCGCCACACTATAATAACCTCATAGAGGGGCCAAAAACAGAGAGACAAGCATTTAACTACAACTAGAAGAATCATCTTATAGCAGCAATTGCACTAAATCTAGAGCTAATGGGTAAAAGAAAACAGGTGAAAAGAATAGCCGCGAGTGCTAATAAATAGATTCAGAAATTGGTTAAACTAACCAGCAGTAAGAGTTCTCACTCTCAATCAACTAAGACCTTCCTGTTGGGCTCGAATACATACTTGATAAGTGAGTCCTTGATGGATAATAACTCGGGAAACTCCCGCTTCAACTTCGAAGCATCCATTTCGTTATTGCTTCGTGGTGCGACTATAACTTTGGCCTGTTCTTCGAGTGTAAAGTTGGCCCACCTGAAGTCGGGATCTATGTACTTCCTGTACATCTCCAGGATCTCATTGTGGCTCACGACACCAGGATTGGTGAAGTTCCAGATGCCCCTGCAATTTCTTTTCGCCATCTCGACTGAGATCGGCAGGAGCTCATCCAAAATAGTCATGCTGTTCGGGATGTTCACCACTTTGTCATAGCGCGTAATTTTAGTGATGAAGTTGCGCGGGTTGCTTAAATCAGATGATATAGGCATTCTGACTCGAAGGGTGCAGACATTGTCAAATTCTTTCAGAAGCTCTTCAACCTGCAATTGCACCAAAAGCAGCTTTTTGTATAAGCTCGTAAAATCTGAAAAACAGAAGATAGTGCCTGTGTATCCTAGCTTCACAAGGAGCTTCCCTACTCCAAAAGGCAGCAACCAAAACTTCTGAGACCCAAAGGGAGAAGTTCTAATACAAAGTTTCTGCGTCTACTACAGCAAAAGCTGTTGCACAGATTGATAATAAACGAGTTGCTGATACTCTTTTGAAGAGCTCTACTCGAATAACAGTTCTCTAGAAGCTCCATCCAGGCCAAACAGTGCTATAGTTCGAAAAACAGATTCACAAAGGCAAATAGAAACTTACCATCGCCTTGGTCTTTGAATAGAATGAGCCAGTAAAGTTTGGCTTATCTTCCTCCTTGAACCCGATTCCCGACCCTTGTGGGTGCTCAGCGTCGTACTCGAATATACACCCTGTAGCATAGTTCATCATTAACAATCCATGCTCCCTACAAACATCAGCCAGGTTTAACGTGCCCACGACATTTGTCCGGATAGTCTCGGGCTTGTGAGTCTCGCACCAGTCGACATTGGGCCGCCCGGTCACGCCAGCAGCATTGAAAACATGAGTCGGTTTCATGTCTTGAATATCCAGAACGAGCTGAGAACGCTCTTCGAGACGCCCTTTCCCATACTCAAATGGTATCCCCTGCTTCTTGCATATCTTACCAAGAAGCCCACCAATCCATCCAGTCTTACCATATATCAAGAACTTCAAAGGTGGATTTTGAGGAGAGCTACTCTTTTGAACAGGAACTGCATTTATTGTTGTTTTCTGGTTGCTGCTTTCCTTTGAGGAGGAAACCATCCCTCTGATTTCTTCAGACCAGTTATGCCTTTCAATTCCAGGCATCATCAACATCCTCGGATGAGGCAATAAAGCCCCTGATACATCTCCCCACCAATAAGGATTATTCGTGTACCACTCTATTGTCCTCCGCAGCCCCTCCTTCCAAGGCGTCCTTTCCGACCATCCCAAATTCTTCAGTTTTTGGTCATCCAAGAAGTACCTCTGATCATTGAACGGTCTGTTCTCCACAAACTTGATTACACTATCAGCGTCCAAATTGAAGAGGTTACATATATCTCTCGCAACATCAATCACCCTCCTCTCTCTCTTAGTCCCGATATTGTATACATGTCCTACTTCTCCCCTGTGAAGAATTACCTCAAAGGCCTCAGCAACATCCTCACAGTAGAGGTAGCTTCTCACATTAGACCCATCACCATGAATGGGAAGTTGCTCCCCCCTCATGGCAAGGAGAATGAACTTCGGGATGAGCTTCTCAGGAAATTGGTTCGGCCCGTATACATTATTTCCTCGAGTAGTAATTACGGGAAGACCATACGACCTCCCATAAGCCATCACAAGCATCTCAGCCCCAGCTTTTGTAGCTGAGTATGGATTTGTAGGTAGCAGTTGAGATGCTTCATGATTTCCAACCACGGCATCCTCGTCGGTCTCCCCGTACACCTCATCAGTACTAACATGAATAAACCTTCTGATCTGACCAGTGACCTTACAGGCCTCGAGGAGGACATGGGTTCCGTAGATGTTGTTCTTTGTGAACTCAAATGAATTTCCAAATGAATTATCAACATGGGTCTGAGCCGCAAAGTGCATGATGGTATCAATAGATTCGGTGATGAGGAGGTAGTTCACGAGATCGGCACTGCCAATGTCACCCTTGACGAACTTAAAGTTAGGCGATGAGCGGGAAGCGTTCAGGTTCTTTAAGTTGGAGCAATAGTCGAGCTTGTCGAGAACCACGATTTTGTACTCCGGGTAGCTGCGGATCAGGCGGTTGGCTACATGGGATGCAATGAATCCGGCTGCGCCGGTGATGAGAATGTTCTGGGGCCTATACGTCGACATCTTCTTCTTTCTCTTTTCCGTAGACTAAAACTGCAGATAAAATCATAAACGTTGAAAAATTCATAAGTTTTCATGGCATTCGAGGGTGTTTCACTCATGCTCAGCAGAAGCTTGGATTTTTTTTTTTTTTTTTTTTTTTTTTGAGAAAACACCAGAAAGCTCCTGAAATCTCAGCCACTCGAAGATAATCAATTACAGTGCATATTAAAACAACATATGTCTCTAATAATCTCTTATAATTCTACCACATTTACCTTCAAGTATTTACATGTCTAATTTGATATAAATAATATCCAATCTAAACTTTTCTCAACCAGTATTTACATGATCATAAAGAAATAATCACCCTAAATTAAGCAAATAAATATTCTTAGAAAACACCAACATAGAATGGAATCACTTTGTGCATATACATACCTATCTCCCGCATTTAACTACTAATCCAAATGGAGTTCCTAAAATTTGCAACTTTGCGTCAACCCTATGGTGTACATATATTGCTACTCCAAAATAATCCAAAATAGTTAACAAAATTGATTAATAGAGATAAAACATACACAACCATTTATTCAAAAATTGCAACTTTGCAACATATTCGTTCAATTTTATGGGATCTAAAACTCAACTAACATAATCTACTCCAGATCTAACATAGATCAAAAAAATGCAAACGAATGATATAATTGAAGAGAATTAAAATGCAAAGCCATAATAGTCACGATTTAGAGTTTCGAAACATCACAAATTGCTCTCAGATCTAATTAAAAATGCATCTAAAGAAAATCGAGAGTATTTTTCCCCAAAACGAGGAAATTAGGGCATAGATCTACACAGAAAATAAATCTTAAAAAAAAAACTTACGAAATTCGCGTAGGGGATAGCAAAAGGAGGGGGAAATGAAACGATCGCGAACGCGCAAATTAGTGGAAAAAAATTACATAGGAGTGGAAAAAAGGAGAGTCCGCATATATAGGCGAGGGGGGAAGGGGAAACGCCTGGGTAGGTTCGTGGAACACAATACGCGTGCGAACCCCCGCATGCGACGCTTGTTATGGAAATTTGCTTGTGGTAACAATGTATGGAAACCCCCTTACCTATAGAATATTCGGAAGACCCTCTCAACTTTATTTCCTTTTTTTTTGTTGAAGTTCCCTTTTAATTTTTTGGAATCAAATGATTTTTTATCAAACTTAATAATTTTAATCACAACTAGTAATATTTTTAACTTAAATAAGAGAAATTTGAAGTTTTACAAAGTGTATAAATAAAAAAAAATTAAAATTTGATAGGCCCAGTTCAGAATATTAATAGTTGAGGGGTTGTCCATACACTTGTACCGTTTGTTTTGTGTGGATGTCGTACACAAAGGGGTCGCAATAGGGGGTGAATTGGAAATTTGTTTATTTACGCGGACCTGGTCTACCATGGACCTGTCACTAGCCATTGGATGCTATATAAGGAGCAAAAGCACACGTTAAATTATTGACTGTCTTGTAGTGGTGTCGACGAGTCGAACGCAAGCAAGTTGGGTCGGTTCGTGTTCAGCAAACCGAACTTGAGCTGGCTCATGAAAGTATCGAACCGAAAAATTCAGTTCGTGGAGTCGAATACAAGTTGACTCACGAATAACAAATTAAAAAATTAGAATATATATATATATATATATATATATATATATATATATATTGAATGNACGTTAAATTATTGACTGTCTTGTAGTGGTGTCGACGAGTCGAACGCAAGCGAGTTGGGTCGGTTCGTGTTCAGCAAACTGAACTTGAGCTGGCTCGTGAAAATATCGAACCGAAAAATTCAGCTCGTGGAGTCGAACACAAGTTGATTCACGAACAACAAATTAAAAAATTTAAAATATATATATATATATATACAAAATAAATTTATGCAATTTTACTTATTAAATTTTGATCTGATTTTTGAGTTGGGCTCTATATTTAGGTTGGCTAAAATCAAGCAATAAAAATCTGACTTATATATATAATTATTTAGTTATATATAGTTATAAAATATATAAATATAAAAAATATGTATTCGAGCTGTTATCGAGCCGAACACGAGTGAGCTGATTCCAACTCGTATTTAACTCGTCTATTAAACAAGCTAAAAAATTCAGCTTATGTTCGACTCGTTTACTAAATAAGTGATTCGATCTCAAACTCAATTCGAACTAACCACGAGCTTGCTCGTGAACAGCAAGGTGGACTACCACTCTACTCTCTTGTCATTGACGCTTTTTGTTATCAAACTATATAGGAACCCTATGAGTTGATATTTTAATATTTTGAAAGATACCGACTGTTTCTAGAGCAAGTAGTAAGGGCTTGGTGGTTGGTACCCGAGATCCATCATAGTTGATTCGCATTTTCAGCTAAATTTATTTCTAAATGAAATAAACGAAGCGGGTAGCATACTACCTATTTCTCAAAAAAAAAAAAAAAATTGAAAGATTTCATGGTGACAATCAACTGGACTATACAGTAATTATTGTAACCTATTTTCCGCTATTATTTATATAAATAAATATATAAAAAACTAACACTAGATAAATCAAGTACTCAAATGTTTATTTTAAGATCAGCATCCATTTTTATAAAAAAAAAGGAGCTTTTTTTTGGGAATAAAATCATAAAAAAGCAGTTACTAGTTTCAGATTCAGCTTATGCCCTCACCCAACTATTATATGTGATAATGTACTTATATCAATAACCATCTTAATACAAAACAATGCATATGACATAATTTTTTCACCTAGATTATATTTTTTTTAATGGAATTTACATCTATGCTGTAAACGCGCAATGAGAACCATCATTTGTTGTTGTGGACAGCTCGTTCAGAAAGAGACAGTACCACCACCTTTTATTATGATCTTCAAAATAATAATTTAAAAAGTTTGAGTACCGAAAAAATAATAATAATAATAAAGGAGGTTGACAAATTCAAAAAATCTTAAAAAAAAAAAAGATTTTGCCGGTGAATAAGAAAATTATATTCAGCATATTCTTTGTTGACCAATCAGCATTAAATCCACTTATGAAAATGCCAAACATATATATATTATATATAAAAGCATGTATTTCAAATTTAGGTCCATCAATAGATTCATTTCAAATTTTCACTTTTTTCGCACGCAAACATAAAAAAACATAATTTTAATTTCTCTTTTTTTTTCAACTATTAATATTTTTTTTACTGTTTTAAAAATATTTTTTTTAACTATTTTAGCGTTAGCTTTATAATAATATTTATATAATTTTTCAATAAATAAGTTTCCTGATTTATTTTTTAAAGAAATATTCAAAATTTGAATATTTTTAATTTTTTTTAAAAAAATTAATGTAAAAAAAAAAGGAAAAAGAGCCGTGCCGGCCCGGTTAGAGCCGCGCCGCCCGCGTGTGGGCTGTGTGGCCGAACATGACAGGTGGCCTTGTCGGGTCGGGTCGGGTCGGGCCGGGCCAGGGGCCATCTGGTTAATTTTATACCCGACTACAATCTCCGTCGCTCTCGAAATTGCAGCTACTATTTTCGCTCTCGAAATTTCCAACTCCATTTTTAATTCGATCCCCGTCTCCGATTCCGAAACCCTAGCGCCCCAATCCACACCGCAACACTCCATGCCCCAATGTGGAATCGCGTTCACGAAGCGACCTATCGATCTCGCAGCAACCGTGAGTTCCGATCCATTTTTCTCGCAATTGTAGCTTCAATTTCCGTAATTTGCATGCTATATTTCCATGTAATCGAATCAACAAAACCCAGTTCCCAAATTGCTTCTCACGAGCTAACGCAACCCCAAACCCTAGCTTCTGCAATTCACCTCGTGCCCAGTGTTGAATTCACCAATGGCACGGTTGCAATGTGGCGAATCCCCGATTCGCCGAAAGCCGCCGTCTTTGTCGCCCACGGCTGCAATTGCCGGGCAGCCAACTTTTGGGACAAGTCCCCGAGCTGCCCGGATTGCGTCGGCCTGCCCGAAGATCGGGCCATCGTGCTCCGCGCGCTTAGCCGGCGGTTCGCGGTGTTGACAATTTCGAGTGCTGGTAAATGTTGGTCGGTCCGAAAGGACTTCCGGAATGTTAAGTGGATCATCGAGCGGTGGGTCGCAAAGTATAAGCTCGAAAAGCTTCCTCTTACGGCGCTCGGGGCGTCGTCCGGCGGTTATTTTGTTTCCGCGCTTGCCGCCGAGGTGCGGTTTAGTAGCATTGCGCTTATGATCGCGGAAGGGGTGTTCGGATCGACGGACATGCCGGTAGTCTATCCGCCGACCCTTTTTGTCCACATGCCGAAGGATTTGCGGAGAGCGAAGTTGATTGAGATGAACATGGAGTTGCTACGGAAGAAGGGGGTTCGAGTTAAAGAGATTAGGTGTTTGGAGTCTCCTTTGACGCCGACACTTCTATCCGAGAGGATACCGGGGTTGAATGAAGAATTCTCTGTTGAGCTTTATGAGCTGTTTCGGGAGAAAGGGTTTGTTGACGAGAAGGGGTTTATGAGAAAGGACGGGCGTGTGACTCGGTGGAAGCAAGCGGCAGAGGAGAGAGGGCTTTTGTCGGGGAAGTATGAGTGGGTTGATCATATACAAGAGGAGTTGAATCTTGCGTACGGGTACCATGAGATGACGAGCTTGCAGGCCGATGATATTCTTGAGTGGTTTGAAGTTAACATGGATTGAGCTGGTTCTTAGAACTGTGAGAAACATGTTATCTTTGGTACTGTGAAATCGCCTTTCGTGACGAAGAATATACACTTGCATCCCTCGGAAAGTTGTTCAGTAGTTTGAAGAAGTGAAATATCAGGGACCATACACGGAAAGACAGTTTGTAGATGAGAACATCCACGGAAAGGTGAAGATTGTGCATGCTGATTAAAGTCGAGGAACCCTTGTTGCTATTACATCATTAGAGTCATGATCGAAATAGACCGACGATGCTTCAAAATCTGGAACAAATTTTGTCTGTTAAGTTTATGCAAATATTTTGTCGTGATTGGTGTCCATTGTTTTCTTATTGAACATATTGCTAATATAGTGTCAAATGCTTTGTGAATGACAAGCATTAATAATCCTCCGAGGTTTTATTGGAGTTGATAGATAGGGGTGTTAAGATCATTTTATCTGGACTAAGTAGAGTTCTTTACAATTGGTTTCTTTTGGCTCTCAAATTGTGGCTCTGCGTAAAACATTTTCTTTGAGGAGATTATTTAGAGCAATAGATGTGATTACCCAAGTTTCCAATATCTACCTAATATGCGCCTGCTTGGATAACATGTTACTTCTAATTGGAGATTTTAGTTGAAAAAAAAAAATCAAATGTCTATTTTCTAAGGTGGAGGTAATGATACTTCGTCGAAATAAAACTTGCATTATTTTCCATCTATTAATTCAATAAATGAGGTCCATGGTTGTTTTCAGTCACGTGAATGACCGTTAATTACTATATTTTTCTCTAATTCCTGAATTTTTTTGCATTTCTTTAAATTTTTTGGCCTAGTATCTGGAATAGTGTGACAAGAACACCTTAGGGAGAGGAGATTTGTCGAGCATCATATTGCTTAAAATTAGGTTGTTTTTGAGGGGGAGCTCTATTAAATGCAAGCTCTGGTGGTGCTAGGGTGTGCCGTATACAATAAATTTTCAGCCCGTTTTAGTCTACCCTATTTGAATTGAGGTTCTTCTTATCTGTTTGAAAGAACCTTCTGGACTGAACTTGTATGCTGCTTTCAGAGTTCTAAATCTTGCCTTGCAGGCTTTGCCTGTGATGAGAAAGTGCAAAACGGATAGTTGTTCTCTTCTTTTTTATTTGTCTCGATATCTTATCATTACAAAATGCCTCCTTCTCCACTAAGTTCTATCATGTTATCTCTTCATTTCTTTTCATCATTTGTTTCTATCATGTTATCTCTTTATAACTATTTTTCCCTCAGTGAGACGTCTGCTGTTTGCTTATCTCTTAACAATTTTTTTTGCACCCTAAGGCTTGATTGTTCAGCTTCTTTATTCAAATTTGCAAGTTCTTGTTATTGTTGATTATTTCTTGATTTCTGGTACAGCTTGACTAGTGCATTCATAAGTTAGAATTTTACGATGGCTAATCAATTTACTGAACAACACATTATTTTGAACATGATCAGTTATTGAGCTCGCTTTTCATACTGTGAAATTTTTATCAGCAGTCATTTCAAGTCCTTCTTTAGACCTTTTTCAATCAAATATTTGAGCCTTATTTGCTCTGTGCTGTATTTAACAATCCTAGTCCACTGATAACGCAATCAATCAGATCTTAGCAATAATTTCCCATGTATGCGGAACATTTTCAGACAAATTTTGCATGCAATAAAG
The DNA here is from genome assembly GCF_001540865.1 of Ananas comosus. NCBI lineage: Eukaryota > Viridiplantae > Streptophyta > Magnoliopsida > Poales > Bromeliaceae > Ananas > Ananas comosus. The sequence goes on from NC_033636.1 coordinate 9,677,908, forward strand.
TTCCAGATTGTATTTTCTTCTTTGGATACATTTTACCATCATACCAGTTTGAAACCAATCCTGTTCTTTGACTGCATCATTATGCTAATCTAAATAGCAGACCCATGCGTGTTCATTTATTTAGACTTGAATGTGTGACATGAATTTTGTGATATAAATTTCGTACGAACCGAGAATCCCCACCTCATTGACTGTGTCCTGTCCTTCTCTGTTTGTGTTATTTTAGAATTTAATGATCTCAGTAAGACCTTCGTATTATATCAGTAACTATGATACAGAAACCAACATCATAGCAATAATTTTCCCTCACCAAAATATGTCAACATATTTTTCATACAGGATTCACTGTTTAAAGTTCGGTGCTCTGTGATTTTCATTTAATATTTCCATCTCTCTCTATATAAATTTCCATAGAAGATCACATTAGACCTATGTAATTTTAGCAACTGTAAATAAATAACAACAAGCACACCATTATATCTTTGGTCACCAAATATAACTAGCATTTCACTTAGACATGGTAACACCAAAAACACATCATTGTTCATAACACCAAACACAGCTAACTCATCATAAACACTCAAGTTTTTAGCATGCATGTTACGTTAAAAAAACAACTTAGGGATACATATAATAAAGAGGCATATATTATAAAAAACTACTGATGCTTGATGTGTCCTTCATTGGCCTTCCTAAAGAGCTGAGCCTGGGCCATGGCTGAACGTTCGGAGCTGACTGCGGTCATGAATGCATCCCTCACTTGCTGCGTCGTGAATGCGAACCGCTTGTTGATAAGAGAGTTGAGCAGAGACGCTGTGCCTTCTCTGTAGAGGGCCCCGATTCCGTCGGCACGTGTGTTGGACAGCGCCTCTGGCAAGCTGAGGTTCCTCCCAAAAGCCGAAGCTGCCACCGAGCCGAAGAGTCTGCCGACAGTGCCCCAGTACCCAAGGACGCCCCATATTATCGCTGGGTGGGTTCGCCAGAAGCTTCAAAGCAGTCACGTGAAAATGGTTAAGAGATAAATATTTTTTTCTGACCTTTTATTTTACAATGAAGTTTACTCTTTTTTATTGTGGGTTTGTGTAAGTTGCGTGTTTCTTTTGTTTTCGTGATTAGTTCGCTTACTAACTTTTAGAATCTTGGTTGTGTAGGGATATTTGTGCAAAAGGGAAAAGAAAGCAGATTATTTCATAAAAAAGCAATTTTTATACATTTAAACACTTGGTTGAGTTTAAGATGGCTTACTTGCAAGTGCCGGTAAAGAAGGGTGGGATGTTGGGGTCGAACGGCGAGGGAGTCGACGGAGGGGTGGGGATCGGGAGGAACGGAGTTGGCGGCGTTGGCGGTGTGATCGGAACGAGAGGGCTTGGTGTGATAGGACCCACAAGCGGAGGGGAGGGTGGAGTGGTGATGATTGGCGTGGGTGGGTTATTGTACCCTCCTCCGCCACCCGGAGGTGTGGGTGGGTTGTAGTACCCTCCACCGCCACCGCCACCGCCACCGCCATGCGGAGGCGTTGGCGGCGTCCCACCATATGACGGCGCGCCACCGTGCGACGGCGTCGGGCAATTGGAGGGAGTGCTTGGTGGTGAATCTGCACCATATCAACAACATTACTAGACAGAGGTACGCAATTGTTTCATAGCAACTAATCAACCAAGAGAGAGGCCCTTTGTGGCCCCACTTTTGAGATGTGGTTTGGACCATCACTACAGTAATAACCCGCTTCGGGTTTGCTTTTTTGCAATGTGGTGCGACTTGACACCATGCTTGGAGTTTATATATGCACACCGCAATGCAGTGTGTTTGTAGTTTGAAATTCATTACTGAGCCAAAGAGGCCCTGGGAGAAAGATAGAGAGAGAGAGAGAAATAGTACTTACGACTATGGTGGTGGGGATCAGGAGGGTAGTAGTTTTTCTGTTCGGTGAAACCCCCTAGTTTCCTAGCCATTACCGGGGATACAACTCCATTAGAAACCAACCCCAGTAAGAGAAAACACATGAGAAGAGCCATTCTCTTCTGACCCTCCGCCTCTTTACCTTTAACCCAAACTCAAAACTCACTAGAAACTTGAGAGAGAAATAGGTGGTACATATATATATAGATACTGAGGGAGTATAGGTGTTGTGTACTACTCACCACCACCTATATACACAAGTAAGAGATAAGAGATAAATTATATTGAATTCACAGCACTGCAACAAAAGACATAAATGCATGCAGAGAAAGACCAAGTAGTTAGTTGAAAACTTGCAGGTGCATTTATAAGTTGTAAATTTTGTGGTACAAACCCAGGAAAAAGTGGGGGACTATTGTAGAGGGGAGGTAAAGTGATCTAATTTGCGTAACCTTAGATTTGGAAAAGATTTTTCTTCTTAAATGAATGCGATGTCCTCATTTAGGCTTCTATAGGATACATGGGGCTGTTTCTAGCAACAAAGATATGGTATGGGTAAGTTTGAGTATACACAAGTGAAATGCTTATTTGGATAGGTAATTAAGATATGCAATGAAGGAACTTATTTTCACTGTTTCAGGAGAAATTCTTAGTTTCCTAGACCCAGTCCATGGTCTAGCACTCCTAATTTTGTTTAAACTGTTGGATGTGATCTACATCACCTGAAATTTTCATACCGTAAAAATTGTAATTTTGGAAATCATACTTATCAATTATCATTTAACCAACAAGAGCTCTCTTTTTTTCCCTTTCTTTTTGAGAATTTGGATTTTGGTCCTTTGCATGGCAACTGCAACTTAAATGTAAGAATCCCTAATATCGACCGGGTTTGGCATCAACAATAGCTCTTTTAGCTCCATGATCTTTAGGACTACTAAATGTCTCAGCAGTAGGTTTTCAAAGCTTCTGCTTTTTCATAGCAAGTTGTTTAGATCTTGTAGATCACATCTAATGGAGACTTGACATTTTGATTCTGAAGTCTCTAGGGTCAAAATTTATGGACCAGTTTTGGAATGATGTGGTGGACTAGGTCCATGCAATATTTTCTTTCTAATTTCAGGGCTTTTTTTTTTTTCCATTGTCAGTGCTTCAATTTAATGAGGACAGCGAGTCTTCAAAAGAGTGTCATAAGTATTTGGACTACATATAATGTGTTCAACTACCTCATGCCTCCCTGGGCATTTAGATATTGCATAGTACAGTAACATTAGTGTCTTATTAACTACTGTTCACAGTCCCAGGCAATTGCATTTAAAGGCTGTAAACTAACTAGGGCATTCCATGCTAGTAAAGAGTAGGATGTGCCATGCACAAGAAGAGAGAGGTTAATGAAGAACTTTTTGTGGTTCTTGGCTTTTCAATTTGACCAGATGGTGTGTAACTTGTTAGCTTGTACTTGTACATTAGGTCATAATCATTTGATTCATTGGTTTGTTCTCAGTGGTAGTGCATTTCTCCTCTTTTTCATGAGTAAGCTGATATATGTGTATTCTCTTTGTGGGCTAGGCAAGTTGAGTCTCATTTTGGCTCGAGCGAGAACATGGTCACATCTCCTGTCCATTTTCGGTCGGACGCCCGTGCATGCTTCTAAGCAGGATAGAACTAGCAACCTCTCCCTCGCAGAAGAGGCGCCCTACCAACCAGACTATCAGGTGGTGGTGATATATTTTTGCTTCGTAAGTTGTTATTGGGGTTTGGTATATGTAACCTGGGGGTGCATTTCACGTGTCTCACCTCATGCAATGTGCTCGGCTTGTTCATAACTGGACCGGGCCCAACGTGGGCCCAGTCGATGGTGACCTATTATTAACGCCAAGTACGGGTGGCGAAGGCCTTGTCCACTTGATGGTCCCTCAAGGCCCAAATGAAACTAGGTTCGGAACCGGATTTGGTCCGTTACCCTCCGACACGATCGAGGTTGCGACTGAATTGAATTCGGCGAGTGACGACCGAATCCAATGATTTTGCTTATTCTGAGAGTAAGTTATTTACATCTCTTTTTTGTGTGTGTGTTTTCGCTTAAACACACGATACAAAGCCACACAAATTCGATTAGTTTCGGACTCAATGTCCACAGATAAACCCAAAAACCTAGTAGTTGAACCCAAATCAAACCAAGGTGCTGTTGGGTGAACCATCGGATTTATGGGTTTTACCTAAAACCCTAACGCGCATGATCGTAACTACAAAAACATGTGTATTTAAGCCCACGTTGCATGAGAAAAAAGACTAAGCATCTCTTTGTCGTTCTATCCCTGTATTAAGTTTGCGTGATTGGGATTACAATGTAAGGAAGTCGCGTATGATAAAAGTGTTTCGAGTGACCGACCGTTCCTAGCATAAGTGGAAAAGAGGATGAATAGCATAAGTAGAAAAGAGGTTGATAATTGTTATTCGAAATTTCAGATTCAAAGATCAGTTGTTTTACATTTTTAGTTAAGTTCATTAAATAAAAAAAAAGAAGAAGAAGAACAGGACAGGAGTGTGCTGTTATTTTCTCTCAAAAAATAAGATAAAATATAGAGAATTTACTTGAACTATAGATTATTATTTTGAATTAACTATTTAATCTTTTTAAATTTTGATTTTACTATCAAATTTTTCAATTTGTTTAGTTTGAGTCAGTCGGCGATACTTTACTTTTAAATTTTATATTACTTAGTTTAATTAATTTATAGTTGTGAGAATTACATATAATATACAAACTAAACATGCAAAGATAAACGATGTATTTAAATTTTAAAACTAAAATATCGTTGACCGATTCAAATCAAATAAGTCAAAATTATCTATAATTTAGATGAGTTCTGTACGATTTTACCAAAAAGCTAATAATAATGCTTTGAGTGCCGTATAAGGTTCATTCTTATTACTTAACTTCGAACCAAACAGTGGCTTAAATATTGTGTGATATTCACAGTGACTAATGATTTACCCCAAACTAAATTACCAAGAAAACATTGGCAACTCAAATTTGTTAGGAAATTAAGATAAAGAGTTTTCCTTTGTACAATAACACCTGATCCTCCATAACTTTTTTATATAAAAAAAATTCCTTAAAAATTGCACTCAACCAATTCAAATTAGGCTATATTTAATTCTTTCCCCTCATAATAGTGATCCCACATGATTAACACCCACATAAAATCACCTAAAAATAGGTAGAATAAACCATCATTATGAAATTTTACATATTAAGTAATTCATAAGTTTGCGAAGCTTCTATATTTGTATGCCTCACATGGATGTTGTTTCTTAAGAGCAAAAAATTTTATTTGAAGGAAAATTAAAAAAAGAAAGAATAGGACTTAAAAAAGCCACACAGCGAAGTCCCACAACATGAACAAGCATTAAACTAAAAATATCAACCAAATATATGCACACCCATTTTGATTAATATATATATTTTAGGAACAATTATATTCCTCCTTAATTTCCTTTAACAAAAATAACAGCTGGACCTATTTTTTGTAGCTCATTAAATTGTAGCATAAGAATAGTAGTAGGTTTTTTTCGATCATCTTCTCATTTTTTAGTTCATTTTCATTCCAAACAAGAAATATTATTATACACATTATAATATGCCACAACTTTTTATTTAAAATAAAATGAAAAAAAAAATTACTAAAATCAATGACTTCATTATGTTAAGAGTAAACAAAAATCTAAAATTTAATCAGTTAAAACGAAAATTACTCAAAATATACTAAATAACCCAAACTATATAAGTAAACAAAATTACTACAATACACCAACCAAAATTTAAATCACCTCTCTAATTAAATCCCAACGTTCGATTTTCTCCTTTCCAAATCCATTGTCGAATCTCGACCGTTCATTTCATACACCACTCCAAATCTGATGGTTATATACGCTCTAATTAAACCATAGCAAATAAAAAGAAACGGTTTTTTTTTTTTAGTCGCCTATAATGAAGAAGGGAGTTAAAGATGTACTGCGTACAAGTGTATACACGGCCCCGTAATAGCCGTTGGATTTGCTCCAAGTTTCCATTTAGGGCACACGAATCATAAAGCGGTGGTATTTACACGCCCCGGTATTCGAAAACTTCGGTTACCGTTGAGTCGCCCGAGGCCCTCCACGTGTCCGGCATCGCACGGTGCAGTTGGAAAGAAACGGACCTCGTCAGAGTTTGGTAAATTGTGCGGAGATCCCTCAACTACTGGAGATTTGAAGTTGATCCTCCATTATATTTTGTGAGTTTTCGAGAATTTTGGTTTAAATTATTTTCTCTAAATAATTTTATTTTTTTAAATTAGTAGTATATTTGGGAACTAATAGTTACCGGTTAAAATTTATTAAATTTATCAAATTACTGTTCAATTAAATATTTTGTTAGATCGATAATGTAAAAAATATTAAGAGAATTTCAATAATAATATATTGAGGAAGCGTGATTTTAAAATATCTTATAGATGAGGGAGCGTCTACTTAATTTACATTTTTTTTTCCCGAAATTATTACCTAAGTGATGTAACTTATGATTCAATAAATAAATTTATCAAAACAAGTTATTAAAATTAAAAAATATATATATATAATTTAATTAGTTAAAAAGCTGCAATTAAGATTATTTAAAAGTTGAGAGAGACCAAAAACAAAAGAATATAGGGGGGTCCGTTCACAAAGTGCTGATACTAGAGGGGGTATTGTATAATTTTCCTCTCAGAGTTATTACAATGGCCCCGTGTACGTAGGCGGAGCACCGTATCCTAAAACTCACCGCCCCACAACGGTAACCAACGACGACACACCACTATATATATCTCGACCCTCCCATGCTCACCTCTCACAACCTTTTCCCCTTCTCTCGATCGATATTTCCTAAGCTCCTCTGTTTCCAAAAACACTACTCATCTCTTCTTGTTCTTTTGCGCTCTTTCGTTGAAACCAGAGGGAGAGGAAGAGAGAGAGAGGCAATGGAGACGCTTAGAAGCTTCGTCGTTCTCTTTGTACTCTCCGTGTTCATGGCTTTAATGGCGTCTTCAGAAGCTTATTTCTTCTACGTGGGAGGAAGAGATGGGTGGGTTTTGAACCCTTCCGAGAGTTACTCTCATTGGGCCGAGAGGAACAGGTTTCAAGTTAATGATAGCCTCGGTATGTATAGATCAAATCCGTCCTCTTATCTTGTGTGATTTTTGTGTGATTCATATGAACTGGGCCATTTTTTGTTGTTGTTGTTGTTGTTGTTGCTGTTGTTGTAGTGTTCAAGTACAAGAAGGGGGAGGACTCTGTTTTGGTGGTGAGAGAGGAGGACTTCGACAAGTGCAATGTGAGCAACCCTGTAGAGAGGCGTGACACGGGGAGCTCTGTTTTCACGTTCGACCGATCGGGGCCCTTCTTTTTCATCAGTGGCGTGGAGGAGAAGTGCCTCAAGGGGGAGAAGCTCGTTGTAGTAGTGTTAGCCGTGAGGAGCAAATCCCCTGTTACCCCTGCACCCACCTCTCCTTCCCCTGCTTCCCCTGTTTCTCCTGGATCATCTCCTTCCCCTGCTTCCCCTGTTTCTCCTGGATCATCTCCTTCCCCTGCTTCCCCTGTTTCTCCTGCACCATCCCATTCCCCTGTTTCCCCTGTTTCCCCTGTTTCGCCAACTCCTGCTCCTGCACCATCTAAGAGCTCCCCTGTTTCCCCAACTCCATCTCCTGCGCCATCTAAGAGCTCCCCTGTTTCTCCAACTCCAGCTCCTGCGCCTTCGAAGCGCTCCCCTGTTTCTCCAACTCCGTCTCCTGCGCCATCAAAGAGCTCCCCTGTTTCTCCAACTCCATCTCCTCCTCCATCTAATAGCTCCTCCCCTGCTTCCTCCCCATCTCCATCATCGCCTCCTCCCACTTCCACCATCTCTGCGCCTTCGCCAAGTGCCGGGGCCTCTCCTGGGCCTTCCCCTGATTCTTCCTCCTCTGTTTTGATTGTGCCCGAGATAGGGTTTGGTGTCCTGTTTGCGGTTTTGGGTGGTGGGCTTTTACTTTGAAGGCGATGATGCATTGTTTGGTGTTTCAATTGGGTGGTGAGAGGTGGTGTTAAATTATATAACAATAACAAGTGTTATAGATTGTTGGGATTATTATTTAGGTTAGTGGGTTGTGATCTTTTCTTTCTCTTTTTCTCTCTTTTTTTTTGTGTTTATGTGTGTGTGTGTTCATATTAATGTGGGTGCAATGACATTGGTTTTTGCTTCAAATAAAATTATAATTTCCTTGTGTAGATTCTATTAGAGAATATGCTTTGATTTATTTGTGAGTTATGGAAATGTTTTTATTGGAGAGTTTCCTTGTTCTCTCCTTCTTTGTATATTGAACTGTATTATTTAGATTCTATCTCAATCACTAATTATTTACTTTATTTACAGTTATTGAACTGTATTATTTAGATTCTATCTCAATCACTAATTATTTACTTTATTTGCAGTTCCAATTTAAAAACTTTATTTTCTAATCTACATTGTGATCTACTACATGCATGAACTAAATCGTGTGTTAATAATATTAAAACCAATTCGTATTATTATCTTAATTAATTTCAGCATTTAAAAATGTCAGGAGAGAAGTGAAACTAATAAGTGTACTAACAAATTATTCTATAATATCTCGTTCACAATTATATGAATGACAAAAACATAAAATTCTCTACATGTAAATAAAAAAAAAATTAAGTTTCATCTTTTACTTGTTTAAATTAGCATTTTAATTAAAATGGGTGTTTTACTCTGAATTACTCCACAGCATTTGTAATTTGTGGCGTTAAAATATTATCTAAAACATTATTATAATAAGATTTTACCATGAGTACTATCAATATTAACTTTTTAATATTAAGGTTAATAAATAAATACTATTTTTTTACTAGTTTCGTTCTTATAATAATATCTTTTCAACAAAAAAATGGGGGTAATAAATCTCGAGAAAATGCTTCTATGCTCTCAAATCTTATTTTTAATTTTTCAACACATCAAAAAGTATAATTTTTTTATTTGTAAATACTTTAGCATAAATTATTTTGTCAGTGTTAGATGGTATTGAATACAGAACAAAACTAAGGTTTAGTTTGATATTGAGACCAATATGATGTTATTAGATAAAATAGGGTTGAACTAAAAGTATATACAAATATACTTCTGCGTTCTTCGATAAAATCGCAGAAAATAAATCGTAACCGGTTTATCTCGATATGCGAAACGTAATATTATATAACAAAACAAATAAAATATTTTTTTATCGTATTTTTCACCGTACCTTTAGCCATGGATGGGTCGCATCAAAAAGATTTTTTTTTTGGTTTTATCCCTCGTGTCACCAATCTTAGAATAATTGTACGGTATAGATACACCTTGGATGCGCAGATATTTCCAAAAATGGAAATGCTTCAGGGACCAGTTAACCCATCCGCGAGACTCCTTTCCCAATAAGGAAAGAAAAAAAAGTAATTTCAAAAAGAAAATAAAGAAGTTCGAAGTAGAATTAATAGAATTTATTGAATTTTTGTAAATTTGAAAAAAAATTTGTGATTTGGTAACACATCATTTTTCAATAAGCTAAAATTTAACAAAAAATTCTGTAAATAATTTTTTTTATTTTTTCTTCCTAAGTTTTTAACATTTATGTTTTACTCTTTCCAGATTTTAAATTGATGTTTCCTGTTCTCCTTTGCCGATGTTTCGTCACTATTCCGTCTATTTATGTAATTTATATCGGATTTTTTTTTAAAATAGCAAGAATATATTAAAGATTTTTTTAAGAACAAGTATTAAGTGTAACGGCAACATGATCATTCTGTCCTTTTTATTATTATCGTAATTTTCTAAAAAATAATTTAAAATTTTTAAATTGGCAAAATATAGATTTTCAAAAAAAATTTTAAAAAAATAAAAAAATGGATATTTATAGAAAATTTTGCATTTTAGTCTTTCCAATATTATATTATACCATATTAATCATCCTAAATTATTTTAGGAAAAAAGCTCACCATTCTCTTCAAAGAATGAATGGATGGATTATGAATCAGATCGAGAATGGGCACCTCCTAAAAACCGACGGCTCATGATGTGCATCAAAAATCGTACAGAGGGCCATGCATTGCCCGGGTGCTGCAGATCGGGGGCATGCACAGATCTTAATTCTTGCGTGATATGATTGCATGTCCTTGTGATCAAGCTTTTTTCATATAGATAGATATATAATACATCTCTCTAACATAATAATAATAATAATAATAATAATAATAATATTCTCCACATCTTCATTTGGCGTATGTTAACTCATCTCTAACTTAGGTCTCGTCTGGTCCAGCTGAAAAAGTTTTGTAACTTCTTCAAAATCTTTAATTTTAGTTATTTATATAAAATCCACAAGCTTTGTAGCTTCTTCAAGATCTTTATATTTCTGTAGTTATTTGTGTAAAATTCACAATCTTTGTAGCTTCTTCAAGATCTTTATTTTTCTGTACTTATTTGTGTAAAATCCACGCAAATAATTTACTCAAACAGCTACTTAGATCTTAGTTGGAGATTAGTATTTTAAAAGCATCTGCTTTTATGTTTTTATAAGACTAATCAGATAATCTGTTTACTCTTTGGGCACTCTTTAAAAAGTTTTGCTCTGTTTTTTTATTCCCCCTTGAGAGAGAGAGAGAGAGAGAGAGAGAGAGAGAGTTTTGGTCATTCACCTATTACAATCACCAAATATTCCCTGCCACCACTTTTGAAGTTTGGTAAAGAAAAAAAGTTTTTTTTTTTTTGTTTTTGTTTTTCCTCCCGGATCTCAAAACAAGCAAACATTCATTCCCCACCCACCCCATCTCATTCTCCCCCCACTCCACTCCATTCCATTCCATTTTGCCATATTCATGTAAACACCCCCCTCTTTCGCATTTGTGAGAGAAGAGCCCCCATTTTAGAGAGAGATAAATAGATACATAGATAGAGAGAGAGAGAGAGAGAGAGAGAGAGAGAGAGAAGGGGATCAAAATGGGGAGGGGGAGAACAGAGATAAAGAGGATAGAGAACCCAACGCAGAGGCAATCAACTTTCTATAAAAGAAGGGATGGGCTGTTCAAGAAGGCCAGGGAGCTCTCCATCCTCTGCGACGCAGACCTGCTGCTCCTCCTCTTTTCCTCTTCAGGAAAGCTCTACCATTTCCACGCCCCCTCTGTCCCCAGGTACGCAGTTCGAATGTATCAGAGCAGAAGGTTCTGAGTTCGAGTATCACCAAACCACCATATGCGTCATTTAATTATTTATATATCTCGAGTCCAGACGCGAGGGCGGAGTGTTGAACTGAAGCTGAAGCTGAACCCAGTCTTTTTTTTTTTTTCTTGTTGTTTTAGTGTTAAGGATTTTATCGAGAGGTATGAGATGGCCACCAATACTAAGATTTGGAAAGATTACCATTTGGTACAGTATATTAATCTCTCTTTCTCTCTTTCTCTCTAGTATGATTAGGTTCTTGTAGATTGATTGCTATATATTTATGTTGTTTATAACTGTTTTATAGGAGAGGGATGCAGAGATCGAGAAGGTTCAGAACTTGTGTGAACTAATGGAGAAAGAACTAAGGTACAACCAACCATTTTTTACTTTTTTTTGTTTTTTGTTTTTCTAAACATATATAGTTCCATGCATCTTTGTATAATCCGTGCAACGAATAACAAAAATGGTGCAATAAATTTGTTTTAGCTAATAATAATGACATGAATCGAGAAGCCATGAGTTTTGAGTGAAATAAAAAAAAGGACAGTGAAACCAAATGAAGTGCAAGTTAAAAACAAACTTGGTTAGAATTTGAATGATCTTTTGAGTGAAATTTTGAGTTAGCTTATTATATTTTGGAGATTAAATGTACAAAAATAAGAACTTTGGTGGTAATGTGGTTGCATAGATTCATGAAGGTTGATGACAGAGAGCACTACACACTGCCCACTCTGGACATGTTGGAGCACAACCTGGAAGCAGCCATCAGCAAGGTTAGATCAGAGAAGGAGAGAAAGATGGGAGGCGAAATCAATTTCCTCGAAAATATGGTACTTCTCAATAACATAAAGAATCACTTAATTGCCTATTATTTTGAGCATGTGTGACAAAGTGTACATTTTAGTTATATATTGAGCGCGCCGAATTCGCAGGTCAGAGATAAGCAAGAAGAAAGATTCGGTTTATCTGAGAAGGTAAGAGGAGCATTGACGTACCCCGCAATCTTTAACATGCATGTTAAATCTACTAGAGTTGCGATTTGATCTTATTATCGTAAAGCCGATTGGTTCTTTGGTTTGACACATACATGTAAAGCGATTGCGGGTACAAATTTATTGTCTTTCCTTTTTACTGACACGTTTGTTTATTTAGTCATCGGCAAATATTTACTTTTTAAGCTCTTCTTCAGCTAGCTCAGGTGCAGACGCTTAAGAACATGGGAGGAGGATCAACCTCATTCAGCCATGGATTAGACCTTAAATTAGGTTCTTGTCGTATCCTGTTACGATTAGCGTTTATTTTGCCTGGTTTTTGAAGCAACTTTTAAATTTCTCTATACCGAGAAACCGAATTTTTGAGCGTTCGACAGACGCAGTTTGGAATTTTCGTGCTGCGAGGAAATTGAAATTGAATCGAGCTTCTGAAAGAGTCTTCGCATTTCATTATTCTTCGCTTATTTTTTTTTCCCTTTTCCATTTCGATGCAGGGTTTAATTGAGCATGGATGCTGCATTGAGACATGGTCAAGAGATCAATCAATGCTTGAAGCCTAATTACATCTTAGTGGATTACTTATTAGGGTTTGTAGAAATTCTCTAGTTGTTTAATATAATATGTGATGAAAGGAAATATTCTGTACCTGGAGTACCTTCTTTTGTAAACATCCTTTTGAAAATTAAGCTTTTGTTGACTCATAATTTCCCTCTGATACCAACAATTTTCTTTTAAAAAAAAACTTGAATATTCTGAAATGTTTGATGAATGATCCTGCAGTGTCCTGTGAACATTGGCTCAGGGTGCTTGCTCTCTCTTGCTTATATGCCCAGGAAATAATATTGGAAATTGACATTTTTTTTAGAGAGACATTTTGTGCTTTGTAGCTTGTACATTAATTATAGTAATCTATATGTATCAAATTAGTTAATACTAAGATTACACTACTATATACCATGATTATTTGGCCCAACTAAATAAGATTAAGTTTAAATGAGGCCAAACTGTTCAAACCACAAGATTAAAAATAAAAAAACCTCCAATTGAACTATACCCCAATTACACTTACAACTGGTCCTGTGGAAACAACTACAAGTTTGAAGAACATAAATAGTATATATAATAAGGAAACAACAGAGCAAGCTAGTGAGAAAAGATTTAAACAAGAATGATCCTATGCTCACAAATTCTGTATAAACTTCCTACAAGCTCGTGTGTTTTGAGTATCTGGATTTATTTCTGACCAATGAAATATGACTTGCCTGATTCAGTTTGCAGAAAATTTGTAAAAGTGTTTGTAAGCATAGCATTACTCCATAAATTAAAGCTCGATTCGAATGATTACGCGCTCTTAATTAGGTTTTTTTGCCAACAGATGCTTCAAGGATCCTCTCAAAAGATTTCTCCATGCATGAGACCAAGAGCTCAGAATTTATAAACCCCTTCTCTGCTCCCACTGCAATTTTGAGCTGTCCCATGTAGCTAAGAGCAGTTACTGTGAGACTCTGCAAACAAACCATTAATGATGAGTACGATTAAATCACTTTGTAGATGAAATATATTAATTATTCTATGCCGTCGTCGCAGCGACGGAACTAAAAAAAAAAAAAAAAACTTGTTCTGACGTTCAAACAGGAGAGCTATTACTTACCTGAGGTGAACCCACCACCATGAAGTAAAGGCTCTTGACAGGGTGCCCAGCAATAGACATCTTCTCTACAGGCCCAGGTAGGTTTGTGATCCCCATGCTCGTGTTCCTCAGTGTAGCATGTAGGTAACGAGCTGCGGCCTACGTGATGAAATATGATATAAATGAGTTTCTGATAAATTTATGATGTACGAACAAACAGACGAACTAGATATGTAGCATGCGCACGTACCTCAGCTCCTCTGAGCTTCCTGAGAGCCTCGAGCAAGTGCCCGGTGAGGAACACGGCGAGGGACGCCCTCTTCGCCTTGATGGTCCTCTTCGCCTCCAGCACGAAGCTCACCGGATCCGCCGCGCTGGCGTCGGCCCCGCACGAGGGGACGGAGACGTGGAGGAAGGCGAAGTGGTTGCCCCAGGGCGACTTGGTCCTCCCCCGCGTCATCTCCGCCACGCTCTGGTAGCCGGTGACGAGCCTCGTGTTCAGCAGAACCAGCGCCGTCATCGCCGGCTGCTTCTCGTCGCCGCCGCCGTTTTTCTGAGCAGCTTGAACGTAGAGCCGGGTCGCGTAGAACATCACGCCGGCGACCACGTCGTTCACGGTCTGTTAGCAGGCGCAACAGAAGGATGAACAAAAATATAGTGGAGACGGTCTCCAACGTGAGACTGTATCATTCGTTGACTCTGACGTTGTTTAGTTACCAATTTGACATCCACTAAAACTACTTATACTCACGGCGCCGAGCTTATCCTTGATCCTCTTGATGTCCTCCATCGCAAAAGCCACCGCGGAGATCTCCACGGGGAGGAACTCGACGCCGGCGACCCCCGACCGCAGCGCGCTCCGGCCGTCCTCCAGCGCGTTGCTCTTCAGCAGGCTCCACCCGAAGTCGCGCACCGTGTTGAACCCGACCGCCACCCCCCGCCGCACGCTGCGCCATGCCGCGCTCGCCTTACCCCCCTCCTTCCCCGCCGCCGCCGCCGCCGTCCCCGGCCCCCGCGGCTTGTAGTGGGGGAACGTGAGCGGCCGTGAGGGGTCGTCGGCGCGCCGCACGCACGAGAAGATGGCTCCCATGAGGGAGTAGCCGTCGCCGAGGGCGTGGTGGAGCTTCAGCACCACCGTCGCCGCCGCGGCCGCCGTCGGGTAGTTCATGATGTGCAGGTCCCACAGGGGACGATTCTGGGGCAGCTTATCGTTGGCTATCTTTGTCATGTACTGTTTCACTTGCTTGTCGTAGGTAGTTAAGCCCCCCGGGAACGTGGGGGATTTGACGTGCTGATTTAGATCAACCGCAACGCGTTCCCACCGTTGGTTCCCGTGATCGTCCCGAACCTGAGATCATATATACATGTGTATACATTAATGGAAAAAGAAAAATGTATAATAATATCTAATAATTAAACTTGTGTAAATTTGTTTATAAGTATAACATTCTTCGTGAGAAATATTCATGTTCCAATTACAGTGTAGGGGTGGTGGGTGACAAGCATTTTAGTAGAGAGAGAGAGAGAGAGAGAGAGTTTTTGTTGGCTATGAATTAAAATAGGTCAAATTTTATGCCCCGTAATAATAGACCAAAGAGGTTAATAAGTTGAGTAGGTGTGTGGTTTATCATAGACTTAATGATAAGAGGCCCAACAGTAGACACAACGTCTAGATAGGTTGAGTCAAGTCGCAACCTGCGAGTGCTGTGGTTGAGCCCTTAAGTGTAATAAATGGGCCCTTCATATCAGCACGTACTTTCGGAATAATTAGTTAGCACTTATGATCCACAGTTTCACGTACTTTCGGAATAATTAGTTAGCACTTATGATCCACAGTTTCATCTTTTTCTTTTTACTTTTTTTTTTTTTGAGAGAGAGATAGGGTTGTGATATGGGCCGTGCTGATTGGGCCCATATTTGTATGATCTTAGCCATACAAAGACAAGTGGAAGAAAGATTCGGGCCAGAGCCTTAGAAATTGGATCATGCAGTACTGGACCAGCCTTCCAGAATTTGTGGCCCAGCATGGAGCTTATCAGATGATAAATTGCTTACGGTGACTATGTATTTACTAAAGATTGTTGGTAAATCAGTATTTTTTATATAATAATATTAAAATTATATTGAATATTTAAAATAATTAAGAGATGAAATAAAAAAAAGAAATATATCCTCTTTAAAACCCAAGATTCCATTTGACTGTTTCGCTACAAGCCACGTCAGTATTTCCATTTGAAAAGTTTCTATTTGAAAAAATAAAAGTGAAATATACTCTTTAATAAAAAGCCATGTTAGTATTTCCATTTGAAAAGTTGAAATAAAAGTGAAATATCCACTTTAAAAAAGTAAAAATTAACATTGTAGAAATTTAAATGCAATTTAAGAAAAAGTATTAATTAGAATATCCCATAAAATAGTTTTCACGATGGAAAAGCATTTCCCATCATTTTTTCCATAGCTTTCATTTTAATATGAAAATAACTTTTCCATAGTTTCCATGCTTTTCCACAGCAACAGACACCCTTTAATGTTTTCATTAATAATTAATTTCCTTCTTTCTATGTTTTTTAACATTTTTTGACAATTATGGGCGGTATCTAAAATTTTTTATATATAATTTAACGAAATCTTAACGATGAGCTGACAAAAGAAAAAAAATGAAATCATATGGTACTAAATTAATACACTTTAAATCATAAGGTACTAAAGTGAGAAAGTGCGAAACCACAGAGATGGCATTTGAAGTTTATCCAAAAAAATATATACAAAGTTTACATTAAAATCATCTCTAGGTTTCAACTCTTTTACAATAAAAATAATAAACAAAATAAAAGTTATGGCGTATATGCAGATAATGTTTTTATTTAGATATAACTCTTTGTTTGCACTTTACTCATCTTGATGTTAAATTTTGAAAAAAAATATATATGGTTATTAATTTTTTGCTCTCTTATTATTTAAATCTTATTAATAATTTTAGCGTTTAAAACAAATATAGAAAATCATAAAAAAAAATACTTTAACAACCATAACCAAATACGTACATGTAGGAATTTACATTTCTTTAGACCTTTTTTTTTTCTACTTTAGAAATGGAAGAATGATATCAATTTTTAGTATTTTAAAGTTTTTGTAGTTATTAATAATTTATATAAAAGAAAAACTTATGTAAATTTTATTAGCGTGTGACATCTGATATTACGTATAAAATCATGTTAACCGAACTATAAAAAGATAGATTTTAAGAAAGATACGAAACAAGCTCGATCTGATACCATGATAGAAGAGAAGCGCGGATGAAGGGTTATGAAGACGTTCTCCAACGTCGACATAACCGGAGCCTCGTCGATGGCGACTTCGGATTCGAATATGCCGAGGATGGAGATGGAGAGCGCGTCGCTGTTGAAGTATTGGCCAATGGGGCTCACTGGCGCCTCCATGGCTTCTTCTTCTTCTTCTTCTTCTTCTTCCTCCTCTCTCTTCATCGCCAACTCTTCACCACCCTTCGAGGCTACGGCCATTGAAGTAGTACCAGAAAAGGAAAATGGTAGTTTAAGGTGGTTTACTGAACTCCATTCTCATGATGGTGTTTTATATTGTCCTTGCCGGCGAAAATGCGAAATGAGCCCCTCCGCTATCGGTCGTTTTGAATTAGGTCCCAAAAATCGACGGTGTTGAGCACAATTGGCTAAGAGCCTGATGGCCTGATGGGGTTTAATATCCCAAGTTCGAAGCTTAGTTGCTTTACATTTTAACTGAGTTTATATTAATTTTTTTAAGAAAAAATTAATGAAACAGATAACTTGCTAGTTTTTTAAGGATAAATTTTAAATACTATTCATGTGGTTTTTCACTCTCACACTTTAATACCCAGTACGTGGTTTAAAGTGTATCAATTTAGTACCATATAGTTTTATTTTTCTTTTTTTGTCAGCCCTTCTGTTAACTTTTTGTTAAATTGTTTGCAAAAAACTTCAGATACCCACCTATAGTTTATCGAATATTCACTTTAGTATTCTTTAGATTTAACTTTATCACTTATGTAACGAAAAAAAATAATAGAAGTGATAACAAAAAGAAAAAAAATAAAATTGCAGGGTACGAAAGTAATACACTTCAACCACAGGGTACTAAAATGAGAAAGTGCGAAGTGACAGGAATGGTATATAGTCTAAAGTTTAATTAATTAATTGTCTATATTAATTGTGTTAACAATTATAATTTCTTTTCTGAAAACTGAAGCAACGGGATGTATATAGTCATATTCAACACTCTTTCTCGACAAGTTAATTATAATCCAAACTTAGTCAAAGAGCTTAGGTATATATATGTAAAAAATTTCATAGTTAGAATAGTATTGAGAATTTGTATTCATGTAAGAGTTGGTTTAATTATTAATATATAGGATAGGAGTTGTCATGGTTTGCTTACCTACATGTAGGTGTTAGGTGACCTTGGAGCTGTGTTGGGTGCAATGGCCGAGACTAAATGAGCTCAGTTTAGTTAGAGAGATGTATGCTAGGTGTGTTAGTGTTTTCGATTCATAAAGTATATATATTTAATGTGTAGTTATCTTCTTTCTCAAATATTAATTATATCTTTTGGGAATGTGATGCTCGCCCGAAGCCAGAATTTGATAATTTGCAACTTGTTCTGATACCGACTGCTCTTGGTCTTGTATTCATTTCGGTACCGACTTTTGGGATTCAGATTTTGTCAAATTAGATTTTTATCATAACTACATCTCCTTAGTAAAGGTTATTGCTGACACAACTATAACAAAAGAAAGCCAAATAGAAAAATATACAGGTGAAATAAGATTCATTAACCAATAAAACATTGTACATGACTCATATTCTGCAGTAGAATAGTTTCGATTTAAATGCTATTTCTGAATCTCTCATCTCTCTCTCGTCTTTCATAAACTAAAAAAAAGCTTCTTCTCTTTTCTTTCTCATATGCACCCGTAAATCTTGGTGCATGCAACCAGGCCTAGCTTTTCTCTTTGGTAGTTAGGCAAGGGAGCCTTCATTAAGAGCATTGCCGTAGCAACTAGATGCTCACATGCCGTCGATAATGAAAAAAGTAAAATCAGCGGCTTGTTTTCACTATCCAGATTGACTCAGATACTGGTAAACCGGATCACTACTTTATTGAACTCAGTCATATGCTCATACGGTCTGGCCGTCTCTTGTATCCACAATATGAACAGTCTCTATTTTAGATACAGTCTGTTCGTCAAAAATTTGTCATATACAAATCTTCTAATTTCTTCTACAATTTCGCTGTTGTATATTTACTGACTAATTTGTAAAATAAATCTCATATGCTAATGATAGATGAAACATATTCAGCGCCTTCCACTCATCTTTCTCATGCTGCATCCGCAACCTCCAACGGCTTTGTCTTTTGCGTGTTCTACATCTTGTCCAATTTTATTATGCGAGGATTGCTCATATTTTTGCCGTCAAATTTCTCGATTTCAAACTTTATGGCCATTTCCGTCGATCTCACCGTCAATCTCATCCAACAATCTGTAACCTTAATATCTAAATCTAAGTTAATTGATCTCTAATGAATTTAAATATTTATCCCAATTCAACTAAAAATTAACTACAAATCTATCCAAAATCTTAACAGTATCTCTTCTAAAAATTATTGTATTTTAGTATTTTTCATGGTCGGTTATATAGTTCGTATCAAAGCATAATAATGCTTCCAAATTTCTGTTTTTTTTTTTTTTTTTTTTTTTTTTCAAACGTAATGGTTCAAAAATAACCTCTCTAGCCAGAAAAGTAGTGCTCAATATATACCAACACTACCTGGTGTACGTAAGGCCCATTTATTTTACACAAGTTTTATCATACTTTACTTTTCTAATATTAAAAATGTAAACAAATATTTATTCATATTCTTAGATGAATGAAATATTAAATTTGTGTACAACTTTTGGATGTACTACAAATAGCATTTCTTTTTCTATATAAGTACAAATAGTGTTTCTCTTTCCACTTATGTTTTGAAAGTAAAATAAATACTTTCAAAATAAACGGTTGAAAATAATAATCTCATAAAAAAATAATAAAAGATTTAAATTTCATATCAGAGATACTGCACTTTTTTTAAATACCGAAAAAAATTTCTATCAAAATTTTATCAGATTTGAATTGTTCTAAACCGTGAAACTTACGATTGCATATTTGCATCACATTGGTCAATTTTGAGACCTATTGATCATTAATCAACTGATGTCGAAAAAATATGAAATTTATTTTTTAAGATTAATTTCATACATATTCCTACAAATATAGTGAATGACAAATATATTCCTACAAAGTTCGACTTTTATATGTTGTTTCTATAAAAGTTCTAATATTTTCAAATATATCCTTTTGGAAGTTGTTACCGTTAGAGAATCGTTCATATTTTCAATTTTGCCATCATAAATATGTCTCTTAAAAAATCATAACAGTATAATATAAGAAGGGTAAAAAAGTCAAAAACTAATTAAGGTTAAGTATTTTTTTAACGGATTCTAACGACAGTGATATATTTGAAAACATCAGGACTTTTGCAGGAACAATATATGAAAGTTGAACTTTATAGGGATATATTTGTCATTCATTATATTTACTAGAATCTGCATAAAATTAATCCTATTTTTTATATCCTGTCAGTCTACCAATCTGATAATCAATTCGTATATTCCATCATCGAAAATAACTTACGAGGTGTAAAGAGAGTGAGCATTGAATGAGTAGTTTTGTGCATTTAACCACCAGGAGCTGGTACGTGGACGGTGGAGAATAAATTTTTACCGCCCGAACCACCTGTTTCTTTTCTCCGGGAAGTGCAGGTCCGATAACGACTTTTGTGAATGTCAGCGGTTGGGGGGGTAACTTTCGCATGCATCAAATAAGTCACCTTGGAAAAGATTGGCCATTTATAAACTCCCATCATACACATCAAAAAAGAAAAGGAAAAACTTTAAACACTCCTTTTGTGATTTCACTCTTTCTCATTTTAGTATTCTGTGGTTTAAAGTATATCAATTTAGTATTCTGTGGTTTCGTATTTTTTCACTTTCGTACTATGTGGTTTCGCACTTTCTCACTTTAGTATTCAGTGGTTTAAAAACTACAGGGTACTAACTTGATACACTTTAAACCACAGGGTACTAAAATGAAAAAGTGCGAAACCACATGGTACTAACTTGATACACTTTAAATCATAGAATATTAAAATAAAAAAATGTAAAATCATATGGAGAGTTTTTGGAGTTTTTCCAAAAGAAAATGACGAAGTGATTGTGATTGGTCCTAATTGGTACGATCAAATTTTCTTTATAACATATAATTTAATACTAAATACATAAAATTTATATAAGAATTTATGTTTTTTCAGTTTGGTAGTTAATGCGAGATTAATGCAAGCGCAACGCAGGTGAGTACAGGGGCAAGTTATTGCATTGACCTCGATCCATGCATACGCGAGGATGTATATAGATAATTTTGAAACCCAACCCTTAATGCAAGATTAATGTACAACAATCAATGATTTGAATATAAAACATGATCACAGTTATGACCATAGTTTTTGTAATTGCAAAAGTCAACAGAGTTGATACACCATTAATAAGAAAGAGTTATTGATATAAATATATATATAAGAGGATAGTAGTCTTTATCCTATCAAGTCAATTTAGATGATTAAAATTAAAATTATGAGACCAAACGTCTCAGTTTATCTGGAGATTGAAAATCCCAATTAAAATCAAATCTTCACTTGAGTGCTACTTTGGAAAAGGATCCTCGGTGTAGACAGACTTCTAAAACGTGGATGGGCTGTAGAGCAGCATTGTGTCTTCTGCGATTTCGACTTAGAAAGTTGCGACCGTCTCTTCCTAAATTGTGTGTTTTTTAAATTCTTACTCAGCGTGGACGGGCCAGATGCACTCATCAAACCTACGGGTGAAGCACGAGAGCTCTGGAGCTCGACTATTGCTTGTGAAGATTCCAGAAACAGAATACATATCCTAACTCTGCTGTCGGCCATCTGGTGGGTCGTCTGGGCTGAGAGGAACAATATCATCTTCCAAGCGAATTACCCCACTCCTCACGCGCTGGAGTGTGTTAACTTTCTTCTTAATTCGTGGAAAGAGATTGATTAATTGCCGACGACTGACCCCCGCAGTTTCCCTTGCTTTGGAGCAGATGACCATCACCCCCTCGACTTTTCCTTTTTCCTCTGATTGTTTTCTTTGTTTCTTTACTCTGTTTTTTTCTTTTTTCGTTTTGTTCTTCTTTTTCGTCTCTGGAGGCTTTGGCTGCTTCCATTCTGTACGCCGAATTTATTTTTCCTAATAAATTAAGCCGGTAGCTTGCTATCTTTCTCTCTCAAAAAAAAGAAAGTTATTTTAGATGATCGAAAATCTCGATTGGTAATTAGTAATGTTAAAACTGATCTATACTATTAAAAATATTTAAAAACTACTTTTATAATTTTTAAAAATCATTACAACATCTATTGAATAGTCGAAAAATGAACAGTCGAAAAAAAATAACCTTCTGAAAATAGAGGTTTTATTTTCTTAATTCATAATCCAATCGGTTATCAAACGTTGCCTAAATGTTATAAAGAATTTTCTATCAAAAATTCAAACAATTTGAATTGTTTTGAAAATAAAAGGCTCAAATATGTTGCAAAAAATAATGGAGTTTTTGATCCTTTGATCACTATATTAATAACTTCTAAAAATTATGAAATTTAACTTTTAGACTCTTCAAATATTTTGGATCAATTTTAATGATTCATATCATCAAATCAAGATCTCTATCATCAAAAATGAATAATATATATATGATTGTAAATATTATTATATAAATAATTTTTGGGTTGGAGATTATTTTGACTGATTAGTATACATTTGCATATTGAGCCCAATGAATAATATAAAGCAAGGTAGCCACTTTTGACAGGAGAGGTTATATTCACTGAGTTAAGCAAACTCATTAATTGAATAATTAGTATTATTATCAGGTCTAATCTATTTTTATTTGTGAGTGATTAAATTGTGCTTAGTACATCTCCCCTGAGACTCGAGTGTTTGAAAATCTTAATCTACTTGTGATTTCGCTGGATAGTACTGCTGCAAGTTTTTTATAATATTGCATGCTAATACGTATAACATAAAAAATTTTACTAAACTTATGCATGCATTGCAAAAATATTATCTAAATTTAACAACACACCAACAATATATATAAATAATATTTTGGACTAAGAAAATATTTCTCGCTGCTAAGAGACATGAGATCGTTGTCGTGGCGGCGCTCGCGCTCTAAAATAATACATGCAGAAATACACCATGTTCAATTTTCAAATAATATGTGCATAATTTGCTCTAAAATATAT
This sequence comes from Ananas comosus, assembly GCF_001540865.1. Lineage (NCBI taxonomy): Eukaryota > Viridiplantae > Streptophyta > Magnoliopsida > Poales > Bromeliaceae > Ananas > Ananas comosus. Next base: position 9,701,105 of record NC_033636.1, read on the forward strand.
ATCTACATGTATAATTAATGTGTTAGCGAATCTAAAATATGTGTGTGTAAATCCCTTTTGAATTACACGATGCTACATTCTCAAATTATAAACACACTTAAGTCGGCTCTGCAGGGTCGGATCCTCTACTCTTGCTTGGACCCAAGTCGAACCCGTTTAACATCACCAACTATACATAGACCGTATTCACCGGATCAGATGTGAACCGCTGTTAGATCAACCCTCCGTCCATTGGAGTCGCGCCTCCACTTTCAATCTCCGCTGTTAGTTCATCGGTTTAGGAATGACGTGGCGAACCGAGTCCACGGACAAATCTCGGTCCGGAAGGTTTTGCGAACCGGATGTTTCCGGTTACCATCCACCCGAACCCACAAAAAGAAGTTCGAACGGCTACTTCTCTCTCTCTTCCCTCTTCTTTTCAAAAATCCTCATTCCCTCTCTCTCTCTCTCTCTCTCTCCATCTCCTCCTCTCCCATGGCGACTTCGACCCCGGTCAAAACCCCAAACCCTAAGACCCAACCCTCCTCCGTCCTCAGGCCGAGAACGGCGGCGCCGCCGCCGCAACCTCACCCGATCGACCACGCCGCCTCCGTCTCCGCCGCGGCGGCGGCGGTGCCGGAGTTCAAGTCGCGGTTCGAGGCCTACAACAGGCTCCAAGCGGCGGCGGTGGCGTTCGGGGAGAAGCTCCCGATCCCGGAGATCGTGGCCGTCGGTGGCCAATCGGACGGCAAGAGCTCGCTCCTGGAGGCGCTCCTCGGGTTCCGCTTCAACGTCCGCGAGGTGGAGATGGGCACGCGGAGGCCCCTCGTGCTTCAGATGGTCCACGACCCCTCCGCACTCGAGCCCCGGTGCCGATTCCAGGTCGGAGCCCTCTAATCTCCGAGCTTTTTGATGTATCGGATCGTCTCTATGAGCTCTCCTAGGGTTTCTATCTTTCCCTGATCCTATCTAGGGCTTCATACGATTTCGTTTGAGAGATTAATTCCATTTTGAGATAGGACCCTCAAATTGATATTTGACCAAAATTTACGGCTCATTCACTTATCAACCTGCGTACAATAAGCAAATACTACAGTTCTTCAGCTGGAAAAGTAAAGAACAATTAATCTCATAGAAATCAATCACTTAAGTTAGCAAATTCCCCAATTTAGTTAGCGAAAATTATATGTAAAATAAAAGTACAAAAAGTTGAGGTGGTGTAAAATGGTTTAGAGTGTCCCTGTGAGTTTTTTTATTGTTATGTTAGCCGCAGATTTTGCATTTTGGTAGTGTTATGTGTATTTTGCGATGGAATTACCTGTCCCTGTTATGACAACAGGATGAAGATTCAGAAGAATACGGGAATCCGTTGGTTTCATCTTCTGCGATTGCCGATCTTATAAGATCCCGAACAGACTCTCATCTGCGAAAGATTCAAGCAGCAGTTTCGTCGAAGCCAATAGTGATGAGAGCAGAATATGCTCACTGCCCTAATCTCACCATCATTGACACTCCCGGTTTTGTTCTCAAGGTCTCTCCTTTTAGAAAATAATTGGGGGAACATTAGAAGCAATTTATGTTATAGTCAATGCTGAACAATGTTTATCTTCACAGGCTAAGAAGGGCGAACCTGAGGACACACCCAATGAGATATTGTCGATGGTGAAGTCCTTAGCAGGCCCGCCCCATCGGCTTCTTCTCTTCCTCCAGCAGAGCAGTGTGGAGTGGTGTTCTTCGCTTTGGTTGGACGCTGTTCGTGAGATTGATCCCACTTTTAAGCGGACAATTATCGTCATCTCTAAATTTGACAATAGATTAAAGGTATATCTCACCTGAAATTTCTTCTTGCTGAAGAATAATATGCATACATGTCCCTCAAATTTGATTTCGAAGGGTGAACTTTTTAGCCCTACTATTGTTGCTTAATTTGGAAACTCGTTTAAGAAATTAAATATGCAAAAGAAGGTGCTACAACATTTTGGTTTTTTGTCGTCATATGAAGCCCATGAATATAAGGTTTGTGAGCATTTGAGCAATACCAATAGCGAACAAAATTGCCTCATGTGCCTTAAATGAAAACATCGCCAACTAACACTTAGATTTTCTTTACTCTGTGACTATGTGTTAATGATGAATATTTTCTTTACTCTGTGACTATGTGTTAATGATGAATATTTGCCCTTATGATCTGTTATCCATATTGCTGCTTCTGAAGGAATTCACTGAACGGTGGGAAGTCGATAGCTATTTGAGTGCAAGTGGTTACCTTGGAGATAATACCCACCCATATTTTGTGGCTCTGCCCAAAGATAGGGGGACTATCTCTAATGACGAATTCCGCAGGCAAATTTGCCAGGTAGATTCAGACATATTGCGCCACCTACGCGACAACATCAAAGGAGGTTTCAATGAAGAGAAATTTGGAACCTATGTTGGCTTTAGCTGTCTCAGAAAGTACTTAGAATCTGAGCTTCAAAAGAGGTACAAAGAAGCAGCTCCGGCGACCCTTGCCTTACTAGAGCAGAGATGCAGTGAAGTCTCCTTGGAGCTTTCTCAGATGGAGTCGAAATTGCATGCAACTTCTGATGTTTCTCATCTTAGGAAGTCGGCGATGCTGCATGCTGCCTCTATTTGCCATCATTTGGTAAGAATTTCTCATTCTTTTTGTCCGTATTGATAAAACATGTGGAACAAGCATAAATCAAACTTGTTTTCAAATGTTAAAGGGTGTGCTAATTGATGGAGCTGCTGATCCTGCTCCAGAGCAATGGGGAAAAACTACAGAAGAGGAACAAAAAGAGAGTGGTATTGGGAGTTGGCCAGGTGTCACCGTTGCAGTAAAGCCTCCTAATTGTACTCTCAGGCTTTATGGTGGAGCTGCATTTGAGAGGGTAATGCATGAATTTCGTTGTGCAACGTACTCAATAGAATGCCCACAAGTGTCAAGGGAGAAGGTAAAATAAAACCTCTTTTTCTTTTTTCTTAGTCATAGACTACATATGCTGCTATGTTGGTGAATGAGTTGCTTGATTTTCCTTCTTAATGGGATCAGGTTGCAAATATACTACTTGCTCATGCTGGAAGAGGTGGAGGCCGTGGAGTGACAGAGGCCGCTGCTGAAATAGCACGTGCCGCTGCGCGAGCGTGGCTTGCTCCTCTTCTTGATACTGCCTGTGACCGACTTGCCTTCGTTTTACAGAGCCTTTTTGACCTTGCAATGGAGCGTAATCGTGTTCAGAACTTGGAACGTAAGCATAAATCACTTTTGAGTCTTTAGTTTTTTGGCAAACATCAGCAAATATCTTCCATTTTGTTAAGATGGTCTGCAGCTACAAAGATGAACATGTAAGATTGAAACCTTTATAGATATTTGAAGATTGCATAAACTGTACGTAGGAATTACATAGAGAATGGTTCGTATTATATGAACTAAAGATACTACTAACTCATACCATAATAGTCATAAACTCTAAGTAGGAATTACTGCACTGGCAAGCATTGGTTCTTGCTTATCTTTTATTTGATGGCCCCCATTCCACGACAGGTCTTTGTTTCACCCTTCTCATTCTTAAAGAGCCTAATAGTCATTCATACATGAAAAATATGGGAAGTTTTCTGGTTATTCTCTTTCGCAGCAAAATCTTAAAAGAACATATCTTACCTACATCTCCGGAGTCCGGAGAATAGATGAGTAAAATAAAGGTTAGATAACCAGTTCGTATTATTGTGAAAGTATGATCCTACTACTACCTCAAATGATGTTATCTCCTCTTTCCTGCTTTTGAGAGGTATTATTTTTCGTTCTAGTAATACAGTTGCCTTACGCATTTCCTTTTTTTTTTTTTTTTTTGCATAGGTCGGCAAAATAACAGGGACATGGATGGATACATCGGCTTTCTTGCCTCTCTACGACGCTCATATAACAACTTCATTCTCGATCTCTCCAAGCAATGCAAGCAACTGGTGCGACACCACCTTGATGCAGTCACTAGCCCATATTCTCACATCTGCTACGAAAATGATTTGTTAGCTGGGATCGGATCTAGTTCGAACTCAATTTACAGATTGAATCAGCTTCCAACAGCAGCCTATTTCGACTTATCGGAAGGTGCTGCAGCACCACAAATTGAAATGCAAGTCACAAATCAGGAGAACATACCACCAAAAGATCAACAACAAACACCACCCGGTAAAGGAACCGAATCGAAGGAAGTGCTTAAGGAAAGCCAAATGACGGTTCCCGAGACGCCCTCACCCGACCAGCCGAATGATCCCTATGTCGCGAATAAGAAAGAGAACGGTAACTTAATGGAAGCTAACGGAAGAAAAAGACACGCAAGGATGGTGACGTATGGAAGAAATTCGGATGCAAATAGAAACCAAACCAATATCTTGTTCGGCGGCAACGATTTTGGCTCAAAATCCGGGTCGTCGTACTCCAATATCTGTTCAATATCCTCTCAATATTTTGCAAGAATGCGTGAAGTTCTAATTGAAAGAAATGTACCCTCGGCCTTGAACTCAGGATTCTTAACCCCATGGTAAGTTAAATGCCAGCACTGCTTATTTTTCGGCAAATTAGTTTCTCTGTTCAGGAGACAATAAACCACTCAAATCGTTCAAGTTAAAAGGTTTATGCTGCTTTTAGTGATCATCTTAGTTTGATTGGTTTCATGTAGTCGAGAAAGGCTGTTCTTGGCGCTGGGCTTGGATTTGTTCGCGGTGAGCGACGAAAAGTTCATGGACATGTTCGTGGCGCCCGGCGCGATCGATGTTCTTCAGAGCGAGTACCAGTCTCTTCACAAGAGGCAGAAGATCTTGCAGTCTTGCTTGAGTGAGTTCAAAAACATATCGCGGGCACTGTAATGTGTGAGTTCTTCGATTTCGCGGCTTTATAATTCAAATGATTGAGACAGGAATTTCACTTGTTGTATTGTGGCTTTCATCCTTTTACTGTATCAGCGTTTCGTTCAATAATTTTCACAATGTCAAATTACCTTTGACATATAAGATAGTGTAGTTGGCGAGTTTTTTATCTTTTTTTTTTTTGGTAAAAACATATATAACCTATCAGAATTATGAATCATTTTGAATTTACTATCTATTTTTCAAAGTTTTAATTTTACTATCCAATCTTTCAATTTGTCAGTTTTTAAAAGACAATTATTATATTGAGCTGTGCTGATCCTTGTGTATAGGGCTCTTCATTATACTTGTCCCACTTTTTAATACAGATGTATTAAATTTATTAATTCTGATTCTGTTAATAGATAAAAAATTAACTTATTTTTTCTTTATTAGTAGAATTTATTTTGTTAATTAGGATATGTTTGGGAGCAATGTAAAAAACAGTGTAATTGTTAAAGAGCAATGCTACATGTATATTCTATCCGGAGTGTACATTTTACACCTCATCTATCTAATAGATGGGGTATATGCATCGATCAGGTTCTTGTTCAGTTAAAAAAAACAAAAAAATTGTAGCAAGCTTGTAAAACTGAGATAATATAGTGTCCAATAGTATATAATTAGAGTAATATGGTTTTATGACATAATAATATTAAAGTAAAAAATTACCATTTATTTTTTATCTATCTTAAAATCATGAAGCTCATATTACAGCCATTAAAGGATCTTTAGGTCTAAAGTCTGAAACTTTTAGTAAAAGCCTTGATGTCCTTTTGAAAATAGTTTCACCAAAAAAGAAGTCCCATCAAGCAATACTCATATTTTATTAATGTATTATTTAAACCAACCAATACAAGACACTTAATTTAACTTTTTAATTGATACTCTCTTAATAATTTATAATTTCTTTAATACTGGTTCTACAAGTTAGTTAAATTAAAAATTTTACTAAAATTCACGGGTATTATATCTGTGGTCATTCATTAGTTTATTCTAATTTTATTTACTAAAAATTACTTTAAAGTAGTCAATTTAAAATATTAAAAGCTAAAAGGGTCCATTTCTAATGGGCTATAATGGGGGGCCCTACACAAACTTTTACCTAGAAAAAGTTTGACCCACTCAATTTCATTTAATTAAGAAAGGCAAGTTAGGGAGAAGTTGTGCTTAGTAATCATTACTATTTCCACCACTATATATATATATATATATTAGTACCAAAATATTATTAGTAGTATGAAAATAATATTTGCTATTAATATTTTGACTATTACATATCTAAAAATTTGTGAGATCAATAGAATAGTAATAATCTAAAAATAAAATTTTGATCGTAAATATTATTTATATATTATTAATAGTATACTTGGTAAAATATATATATATCTGGCAAGCCGTGACGTTTATATGTTGGTGTTTGAATTTAGTGGGAAGCCATGGGAGAGTGTTGTTGCTCTCGTAACCCATCAAATGAAGGAATTATTAGATGCCACCTTTTGTTTCATCCTTTATGACTAGAGATAGTTCAATTATACGCTACTAAGAAAAACAAAATAAATAAATAAATAAAACCCTACTCTCTCTCCAACTTAAATTATTCTCTTTATTGTGTGCTAAAAAGCATAAAAGAAAGATTTATCAAGAAGAGAGCAAAAATAAAAACACAAACATTTCTGGGATAAATATGCTATTTATAATTGTTCCTCAGAGAATAGAATAAAGACAATTTAGTAGATCCAAAACCCGTTTATGTAGAGTCAAAGAGAGAGGCTCTCCAAGTCAATGACGCGTCGCTTTTCTCTGTGGCCCATCCCGTTCCCCTCTTTGTGACCACAATTTCAACTCGCCCCCTCAAAGGCCGTGAAGTGTGCAATTAGATCCTTATTACAAGCTCTTAATTTACATTTAAGGACAAAAGAGAGTATCAAAAGAGAGAGAAAAGCCTCTTACTGAGAGAGAGAGAGAGAGAGAGAGAGAAGGGAGAGAGTAGGAGAGCTTCGCATTTCATCTCCTCTCCCACTACAAACCCTAACCCTAACCCTAATCCCCATCGATGCAGAACCAAGTATCCAACGGTCGAGAGTGTTCAAATCCCCACCCACAACCCGCCTCCCCCAACGCATCGTCGCCTTCCTCTTCCTCCTCCTCCTCCTCCACGAGCGCCGGCGCCAACAATGGCGTCTTGGCCCCTTCCCTAACCCTAAGGCCCCCGCCGCGGCCGGTCGAGACCGCGCCCTCCACCACCTTCGTCCAAGCCGACCCCTCCTCCTTCAAGCAGGTCGTCCAGATGCTCACCGGATCCCCGTCCTCATCGGCGCCGCCGCCGCAGCCTCCCTCCGCCGCCCGCGCCGCCGTGGCCCCGAAGAAGCCCGCGTTCAAGCTCTACGAGCGCCGCGGCGGCGGCGGCCTCAAGAGCCTCAAGACGATCGGCCCCCTCCCCGCGCCCGCGCTCCGGAGCCCTAACCCTAACCCTAGCCCTAACCCTAGTTCGCCGTGGGGGCAGAGCGATGTGCCGTCGCCGAGCATGCTGGGGTTCCGGGCGCTGACGCTGAGCCCCGTGACGCCGCTGAGCCCCGACGGCGTCTTCAACCGCTCGCCGCGCCCCGGCCCGCCCGACTCCTTCGCCGCCGACGCCGCCGCCGCCGCCGCGGCGGAGGAGAGGGCGATCGCCGAGAAGGGCTTCTACCTCCACCCCTCGCCGCGCGGCGCCGCCGCCGCCGCCGAGCCCCCGCCGCGCCTCCTCCCCCTCTTCCCGGTGACCTCCTCCCAACTCTCCTCTTCTCCCTGAACTACTACTCATCACAATTAATTCGTGGGGTTTCTCTTTATTATCTTGGGATTTTCTTTTCTCCCTTTTTTTTTCCTACTTTCTTTTTTTGGTTAGAGGTTGATGATTATGTATTTGATTTTGCTTTTTTTGATTTTCATGTTTCCTACGATTTCTATGATGCAAGAGAACTCAAATTTACCAACCTTGAGATTTGGTGGCTATTTCCATAAATGGGATTTCTTTTTGTTTGTTTTTTCTTTTGTTCCTAACTCTCCAAATTTGCTCTTTTCCTTTTCTAAAATTCCATAGATTAGCTTGTCACTGGGTTCTTAATTTTACTTCAATTTAATGTTCAAAAGAGGAATTTAAGTTGAGAATTAATTCCACTGGTAACTGACATGTTTCTATTTCTTAATTCTTTTCCCCCTAAACTCCATTAATGGAAGGGTAAAGCAAATGCATTTATGGGGAGATAATAATAATCATTAAAGATGCTTTTAAAATTGGTTGTTTCTATGGGCTATGGTGGAAAAGAAAAGGAAAATTAGTTTTAGAGCTTAGCAAGGAATTAGGGCTTGCTTTTTCCTAACACAATGCTTTTTTTAAAGGCTAAAGTGGGCACTAATTATTATTGTTTTAATTTTAAAGTGGTAAAGTAAGAAATAAATAAATAAATAAATAAACCCATTAAGTCTTTGCAATTTCAAATTGGTTGGACAGGGTGGACCAGCTGTTATGTTAAGAAGAGTAGGATGCAAGGGAAGGAATGCCAAAAGAATCCTTATTTGTGGCTAAGATTTCAAAACCAAAAAATTTTACAAAATTTAGTTCTGGTTTTCTTATTATTTTACTTTGGTTTAAAATTTCGGAATGATTGTTTAATCAAAGAGACTTGTGTTTAGTTTGGTATTGAGCTTCATCTTACGCTATTAAAAATAAAATTGAGTTGCGGTAAAAGCATATAGAAATATGCTTCTGTAAAAAATATATCGTAATCGACTTATTGCGATATGTTGAACGCACTATTATGTACGGAAATAAACAGAATATTTTTTCATCGTACTTTTTCATCGCACGTAACGCAATCTTTACGAAGTCTTAATAGAGTTAGGAATTTTTTGAAAGCGAAAAGTCAGAAAGCAAGAAATTTGTGTCTCGTAAATTCTGACTTCGCCTCACACTCAAACCGAAGTCGAAAGGTCGATCTCATTTCCGTGATCTACAAAAACATATATGCTTTTGTAAATATATATTATGAATGTAAACTTAAATAAAAAGGATCCCCTTTCTTATAATGCGATTATACTTTAATGTATCTACTGTTACCCACTAATTTGTGTTGGAAAATTTTTATTGCTTAATTTTATATGTAATTCCAATTTTTGGATCTATTTGAAACTGTGATGGAGTCCTGCTGAAATTGATGCAAATTTTTATGCAGAGATTGAAGACCTATTGATATGGAATTATGCAGTGATTAATTTTTGGATTCAGAATTAATTTTTTTTTTAAAAAAAGGATATTAAAATGAATGGTCTAATTTACTGTGGAAATTGCTCTTTCCAGGATAGGATGTGAATAGATACAAGCTTAATTTGTTTAGATATGAAATGCAATGATAAAGAAACAGGTCCAATCAAAGGAGGAATTGTAAGCATTTGCCAAGTCTTTGTCCTTTTTTACAAAAAGAAGGGATAACCTTTGGGTATTTTTTTTAAAAATTTTTTTTTTTTTTTTTTTTTTTTTTTTTTTTTTTTTTTTTTTTTTTTTTGGAGGCATCCTATTTTTTTATAATTTTAATGTAATTTTTTTAAAAAAAACATCGGGTAGATTTGAGGATTCTATCAAATGTAGTTGTGATTCCATAAATGATTCTGCCCACTTATTAACTCACTTAATGCAAATAATAATAGTCAATATCGTATTGTTAATTTTAATTTGATCCCAATATATTTTGATAGAAACAACACATACTGAAACAAATAGAAAAAACTCATGATATCTATGCAGAGAACAAATCATATATTCAAAAAAAAAAATCATAAATTATCATCTGTCTACTGTTCATCTATCAGCTTTCAATCCCATAATTCATTTTCGGCTTCCATTATCAATTTTTGAAATGAATAAAAAAGTCACAATTCATTGGATTGTATAGATTGGCATTTGCCATGAGATTGACTATTAGTAAATTAGATGATACATGAATATTTATATGGATGCATGGATAGCAGGTAATAAGTTCTTCAGTTTCAGTAAGAAGATGATTCATAAATATTTATATCATATGTGTGTATGAGTTATCTATATATTGTAGCAGCATCAAGTATCAACTAACACCTTGAATTATGCTTGAATCAATTAAAATCTCTAATATTTTATGCACCAACACATCATTAGAGCACTAGGGGGTTGTCTACATACATTTAAATAGAAAAAAAAATATTGTACATTTTAATAGAAAAAATATTGCTAAAGTGGCTCAACTTGGTAAATTTATGATTGCTAACTAGAAAGTACAAATCTTAGTGTGAGGATTTTTACCTACCACTAATGAGTGGGCCCAAGAATCCAGGCTGTCCCACCACCTCTTTGCTGTGTTGAGGAAAAGGTGGTAGAAGGAAGTTTCTGATGGTAATTGGGTACAAATTCCCTACAACCCTATTTCTGTACACATTCACAATTTAATCTGCAATGCTACAGATTACGACAACAATTCTGACACTCCAATAAATTCGCCGTATATATAACAAAATTTATGCACGAAGCGTCTAAACCTACAAAATGTAACTAGAGAGCTACTACTAATAGATATCAGAGCAACTAAGTAAAGAACTAGAATTTGAAGACATACTGTACGTACATAATAGAGTGAGGCTACTATACTTCTGGAAGCACGGAGCCTTCTATGCTTCCAGGTCGTTTTCGATGTTGCAACTTTTGAATCGTCGATCGACTCTATTAAACTTTGATCTAGAGTATTTGAAGTACCTATAGAATAAATTTTGTGATTTTTTGATATTATTTGCCTAGTGATCGAAGGGACTCAAAATCAATAATTTTAATGACCGTAGTAAGCCATTTGAAAGTTTAACGGTATGGAGATATTCAAATCATGTGAAATTTTGATAGAAAATTCTTTATACTATATAAAACAAGATCAATATTTTTGATCTAAAATTTTAATGTCATATTATCACGTTTTGTAAGATTTTTATTTTCAGCTGTTGATTTTGAGCCCTTTCGTTCACTAGGCAAATAATATCGAAAAATGACATAATTTATTTTCTAGATACTTTAAATACTCTAGATCAAGTTTAACGGAGCCGATCTACGATTCGAAAGTCGTAATATGGAAAACGACCTGTAAGCACGGAAGACTCTGTGCTTCCAGAAACATAGTAGCCTTACTTTACATAATATCTAAAATATATACATCAACATCTCTTAAATAGTAGTAAATAAATACATCGTAGGTAGCACTGCGAGTCCCAATATATAGACAACATGCACTCTCAAAAGCTAGTCTTTATCGGGCCCTCCAAGAGCACGGCCAATTTGGATATATAGAAGACGCTATCTATTTCGAAATTTTCTTATCTTGATAAGAAGCAGCAACAGATATAAAGGGCTTTGTAAAAACAGACGAGACATTTGCGTGAGTCAAAAATATAAATTTTTTTAATAATTATGATGAGATATTGAACTTCGGGAGGACGAATAAATGCGTATACAAATAAAATTGTAGAAAATTTGAACCACTTTTAATACTGCACACTGGCCGTATTTTTTAAGAGATAGATAGTGTGTTACCTCTGCTTCGTTTATTTTATTTAGAATTAAACTTAAGTTAGAAATGTGAATCAACTAGAATTCGAACTTGAAATCTCGGGTACCAGCAACCAAATTTTTTGTCACTTACGTTAGGAACAGTCGGTCTTTTAAACAAACTTAAATGTTAACTTAAACAACACATTTTAGAGAGGTACTAATATGACCAAACTGAAACCAAATGGATGGTTCTCCAATCTGCATCTTCCCCATCCCGTAGGTTAAAGAGTCCTTTTATTTATGCGGGGAGCGCACATCCAATGCCATGCGCGGGAGGAAATCTATTATGTCACACTTATACTATATTATCAGTAACAACTAACAAGTAAACCATATTTATTTTAGAAATAAAATATAATAAAAATATTTTTTTTATTAATCATAATGCGACGGATAAATTCGGAAAAAATATAATTCAATAAATTAAAAAGTGTATGCTAAATTTTTTCATGCTCAGTGCACCTTAATTTTGCTACACTACTGCTCCAAAAGTCAGCAAAAGCTGCAATCAAGGAGACCAGGTGGAAAAATGGATTCAACATCCTGAAACTGATTGGGACCAATAGAATTGTGCCACATCAGCAACAGTACAAACTACAAACAAAATACCCCTTCAGTGTCACTCTTTTTGACTTCAATTGCTGTCTGCAGCAGCTCAAATAATTTCTGGCGACTACTGGCGGACAGCCCATCCTCCTCTTATTATAGACCTGATGTGAAAGCAAAAGCACACTTAATAACAATCAAATTGAGGCCACATTAGATGCAATTTTTTGTACAGAAAAATTTTGCGTACAAATATATGACAGTATCACTATCAATCTGATGCAATATGTGCTGGACCTGCACAATTGCGTGATCTAGACGAGCCCTCTTTTCGATAGATAAATAATGCAGTTCCCTAATTTTTGTGTACCAAAGGAGGAGTAAGATTAAAAGATAATAGTGATAGATAAGAAATAGAGTAGAAAATATAAAAAATATTTGTTGATATTTTTTACTGCAAAAGTAATAGAGAAAACAAATAGAGACATAAGCAAAACCATGTCCCTTTGTGAACATTCAAACAGAGTTGGATGAATAAGGATAAGATTATCATCATTTTTGCGCGTAACTTTGTGAACCAATGACATGAGTTGAATAAATAGGAATAAAATTATCATTATTTTTGCGTGTAACTTTGTGAACCAATGACACGCACAAGTCGAGCCAAAGACAATTTTTTTCAACATATGTTTGACTTAAGTAGTTCTCAAATCTCGTTAACTTTGCGTGCATAAAATTTCTATGTACAAAATACTTCTGCCGTATTAGATGGTCAGAGTTAAATTTTCTTGTATTTGGGTGTACCAAATGTGCTCGTGTAACCCCCATGCTACCGTGTCATGCTGCGTGTCAAATAAAATTGTAAAACATACCATCGAAACTGCATTTAAACTAATAGAGATAAAACTGTAAGAAACTTAACTGTAATGGTTGAAACTATGCTCAGCTTGAGAGAGTAATTTTAAATATGAGATAAGTTTACCTATATTGATGGTAATTACCAAATAAAATAATAAGGTTTGCAAAAATATAATTTTTGACCACATGTAATCAAATGAATTGTTCGTAGTGGTAATATATATNTAATCCTATAATTAAGTGCCATTTTGATCGTATATGATACTATGTTACCCAAAAATTAATGCATATAGAGAGAGAAAGAGAGAAAAAAATATTTCGGGAAAAAAAAAAAGCAATAATGCTTTCAAAGAGACAACATATTTACATGTAGATGGTGACAAAAGAGATCTATAGGATGTGCAAAGAGGTGCATGGATGTACCAAAGGAGGACTAGGATTAAAAGATAATAGTAATAGATAAGAAATAGAGTAGAAAATATAAAAACATTTGTTGATATTTTTTTCCGCAAAAGTAATAGAGAAAACAAATGGAGACATAGCAAAACCATTCGTCCCTTTGTGAACATTCAAACAGAATTGAATAAATAGGGATGAGATTATCATCATGTTTGCGCATAACTTTGTGAACCAACGACACGTACAAGTCGAAGTCGAACCAAGACACTTTTTTTCAACATATGTTTGGCTTAAATAGTTCTCAAATCTCGTATAACTTTGTGTGCACAAAATTTCTATATACAAAATATTTCTGCCGTATTAAATGGTCGGAGTTAAATTTTCTTGTATTTGGGTGTACCAAATGTGCTCCCGTAAGACTCCATCTTACCATGTCATGCTGCGCGTCAGGTAAAACTATAAAACATGTAATTGAAACTGCATTTAAACTAATATAGATAAAACTGTAAGAAACTTAACTGTAATGGTTGAAACTATGCTCAGCTTGAGAGAGTAATTTTAAATATGAGATAAGTTTACCTATATTGATGGTAATTACCAAATAAAATAATAAGGTTTGTAAAAATATAATTTGTGACCACATGTAATCAAATGAATTGTTCATAGTGGTAATATATATATATATATATATAGAATTAGGCTACTATACTATCTATAGTACCGAGCTCCGGTACTATAGTGTTTGTTTTCGATCTTAGGGCGTTCAAATCAATGATCCACACCGTTAAATATGATCTAGGGTATATGAATGTCTTAGGAATAAAATTTTAGTTTTTTTCGATATCGTTTACTTAGTAAATAAATTATATCAAAATGGACGGTGGAAATTGAATAATCTTTAAAATTTGAGTATAGGACTTTTAAATTCAAGATCAAGAATGTTAACCTTAATCTATATAGTTTAAAGTATTTTCTATCAAAATTTGAAGAAATTTAAATTCTTCTACACCGTTAAACTCCAAACTTGTCATAATAGCCATTGAAAATTGACGATTTTGAAATAGTTTGATCATAAGGTAAACTATGTCAAAAAATTATAAAATTTTATTTCTAGAAACTTTAAATACCCTAGATCAGTTTTAACGGTGTGGATCATTGATTTGAACGCCTTAAGATCGAAAACCAACACTATAGTACCGGAGCTCGGTACTATAGATAGTATAGTAGCCTAGCTCTATATATATATATATATATATATATATATACAACGTCCAACCAAGCAGGATAAATTTAGCCGTACAACTAACACATTTATTAGAATCATAGAAACTAACCCAGGCCATTTTAATGGGCCAAACAATAAGAACACATTTTGCTTATTTTTGGGACGGGCCAAGTTTTTTAATAGGCCGGCCCAATTCGAAAATCATCTACTTGTTTTAACGTTTTTTTTTGAGGCTCGCCCCGATCGTCGATCGCCGTTCCCGATCGAATCCCCTCGTCACCAAATGCTCTCCCTTTCCCTACGACGCACCTCGCAAAACCTAATTCCCCAAACCCTAATCCCCTCGATCCCTCCCGCGAGCTTCGTCTTCTTCTTCCCCCTCCTACACCGTTCTCCTCTCTCCTCCTCCGCCCCCGACCGCGGCCGCGCGCGGCGGAGGCGCCCCGCGAAGCCCCCGCCCATCGATGAAACCCTGGTCGAGCGCGCGCTCGCCTCCCTCCCCGCGCGCTTCACCGGCGCCGACCTCGCCGCGGCGCTCTACGCCGAGCCCGACCCGCGCGTCTCCCTCCCCGGCCCCCCCGCCCCGCTCCTCAACGCCCTCGTCTACTTCTACTGCGACCTGCGCAAGCTCGGCAAGGCCGTGCACGTCTACACCCGGATGCGCGCGTCCCCGGACCCCGCCGCGCGCCCCACCGCCCACACCTACGCCCTCCTCTTCACCGCCCTCCTCGCGCGCGGCGGCGCCGACTCCTACGTGCGCCACGCCTACACGGACGTCGTGCGCGCCCTCTTCCGCCAGATGGTCGACGCCGGGATCGAGCCCGACATCGTCGCGCTCAACGCCCTCGTGCGGGGCTACGCCGAGTCGCTCCACCTCAACGACGCGCTCCGCGTGTTCCACCAGATGGGCCGCGTGTACCGGTGCGAGCCCGACGAGCACACGTACAGCCACCTCGTCCGCGGGCTCTGCGCCCAGGGGCGCACGCGCAACGCGCGCGAGCTGTTCGACGAAATGCGGGCGAAGGGGCTGGCGCCGACCGCGCGCGCGTGCGACGCGCTCGTGAGCGCGCTCGCGATGGACGGCGAGGTGGGGGACGCGGCGCGCGCCGTGCGGGAGGCGGCGCGCGCGGGGCGGGCGGTGGACGGGATCACGTGGAGGGCGCTGCTGGGGGAGATGTGCAGGCGGAAGAGGACTGGGGACGCCGCGGCGATGCTGCGGGAGATGGCGGAGAGAGGGGCGTTGGATCGGAGGATGCGGAGGGAGCTGCTGAGATGGGTGGAGGAGGAGTTTGGGGATGATGATGATGATGATGGTGTATTAGAGTTGAGAAGGGAATTGAGAGATGAGAAGTGAGCATGTGTGTTAAACTAAGAATATATGGTTTTTTCCTTTCTCGGAAATCGGGAGAGGATTGGTTATACTGCCGACGGATCTGCGACATGCGCTCATTACCACCGCAGCTGTTTAAAGCAGTTGATGCCCGCGGCTGTGCTGAATGTGGCCGCTACATTTCCCAACAGATGAGGCAGTACAGAGTTTGGTGGATATGTGAATTTCAGTTTGTTGATAAGTTTCGAAATTTTGGAAATCTCGGTTAGCTTCATTCGCTTTCTTTTGCCTAGAATAATAATAATAATCTGAAATCACCAATTAACCCCTGAAGATCTCATTTCCATGTTCAGATAATTCTCAAATTAGAGTGTTGGTTTGTGAACAATGTCACTACGGATGTGCGCTCCATTAGTCGCTTCACACCTTTTTGTCATTCTCCTCCTCTTCTCAATGATTGCTAATGTTGTTCTTGTAGCTCAAAAAAATAGATTTGATAGCTAAACAGGCTAGTAAAAACAAAAACAAAAACAAAAAGGGAAATTTATTTTACAGCAAATCCTATAAAAAAAATTTTAAAAAAAACCCAAAATAGTTTCGAAACGAAATTGGGCTTCGGTGGGCTCCACGTAGCCCAAGCCCAATGATCCATCACGAATACACACGTCGAATAAGACGAGAGCAGAGCACGTAGAGTCGTCAAAGTCAATATAGGCGTGAGTTTGGGTTTTCCACGCTTGCGACAAACGAGGCCGCATAAAAACAGCACGTGCGAGAGACGTAGCTCCTGCGGCGGCGAACGACCCCCCGCCGCATGCGACGCTTCCGTATGCCTCTCTCCCCGCCTCTCTCTCCACCCCGACCCACCAAACTTTTTGCATGGACCCGGTGTATAGGCGGCGTGAGTTTGGGTTTTCTAGAAGGGGAAATTTCAAATACCACCCCGGTGGTTTCTCGCTTTTTCACATTAGTACACTGTGGATTAAAGTATATCAATTTAGCACCATGTGATTTCGCACTTTCTCACTTTAGTACTTTGTGGTTTAAAGTGCCTGCATCAATTTAGTATCACGCGATTTTATTTTTTTTTTTTCGTCGGTTTCTCAATTAATATTTCGTTAAATTACATATAAAAAATTTCAGATATCCTACCTAAATTTATCGAATATTTACTTTAGTAATTTTTAGTATTTCGTTAAATTATATACAAAAAAAACTTCAGATATCCTATTTAGGTTTATCGAATATTCACTTTAGTACCCTTTAATTTTAATTTTGTCACTGATTTAACAAAAAAAATTAATGAAATGAGTAATAAAAAAAGAAAAATAAAAGAAATATTAAAGTGAGAAAGTGTGAAACCACAATAGGCTATTTGAAGTTTGCCCTTCTAGAAAAGAGATATCTAATAGATAAGAGAGAAAGATAAACGAAATTTTGTATCATTGATTTTTTTTTTTTCTTTTCCATGTTGCTTTGCCGGGTTGAATCAGACTCGTACATACTATATATTTTAACAATATTTTTATTAGAGACTAAATAACAAATTTTGTTTTACTGGTAACTCTTTTACAACTACGCATGTGCTTACATAATATATTTTGAAATTTTTAATTTTTTTTAATACATAATTTAATCATTTAGACTCCCATTAGAAGATAGGTGTCGTGTTTAATAGAAATATATGCAGTAGTTAACATATTTTTCTTTTATTCTAATTAAGATATAATTTCTACGGTCTCGCCTCACCGCAAGAACCCCGGTCTACAAACCCGCGGTCCACGGAAAAAGAAACGCACCAATCGGGGTGGGCCCCACCGCATCACGCCGCTCCGAAAAGCAATTCCCCGAAAACAGCTTCCACGCCGTAGTCGTCGTCGTCTTCGTCCTCTTCCTCCTCGTCTCCTCTCTCCCCAAAATGAGCTGAGTCGAACATCTTTTTTTTTCTTTTTTTTTTTAAAATCAAATCCCAATCCCCTCAATTGTTGCCCTATTTTAATCCCATCCCCCCCTTAAGCGACCAAGCTTTGTGTAATCCTAAATTAATCCATAAAATTAACCCCAAAAAAATCGTACCATACGCGTGCGCGGCGTCGTATTCGACCCCCCGTGGGGCTTAATCGGCGCCGAATTTGATCTCCCAACACTTCCGCTGTTCCGTAGATAGGAGGAGGACGAGGTGGGGCGCAACAAGGCGCCGACTTTTTTCGTGCGCTTTTTTGCCCTAATTCGACGTTGCTTGTTAGGTATGCAATTATCTATGTGCGCCTTCTTTCCCCTTTTTGCTTGACGAATCTGTGTACGCTTCATGAGCTTCGCTGTTGTTTGCGCCAATTTGATTTGGGTTGCGATCGATTTGATTCGGTTTTTTGGCGAGAGTCCCGTGTTTTGATCCTTAAAGGCGTCGCCTTTTTGCTAACCGTGGGCGGAAACGGGAGAATTTGGTTTAATTTCGAAGCTGTTTGGGTTAATTTTGATGGGTTGGTTTGTGGATTTGTGGTTTGTGGATTTGTCACAGGTTCGTCGAATTTGATCGCGATACTTCGTTTTTTGTAACAATTTGTTGAGGTATTTGTCGCGCTGTGGCGTGGAAAGTAGGGATGAATCATATAACGGGTGCATTTACGTGAGCGTGATTGGATTGGATATTTCATGAAAAGTTAACGAAGATACTATGGATTTGAAATCTGGGATGGGAAAACCCTGTGCTTATGCTCCCCTTGATGGGGTTTAAATATCTCATGACATGGGTTCTCACTTCTCATCAAAATCGTACCTTTAGCTCGGTTTTCCTTGAATAGGAGTGTTTGAGGCTTGATCCTTAATCTTTTACTTTGTGGGTTATTATCTAGTATTCGGAGAGAATGGAGGAAGGGAGCAGCTCTTGGGTGACGAGGGCGAAGTTTACTCATTCCGTTCTTAGATCGAACTCCAGTAGAGCGCCGTCGATTCAATTCCCTGTCCTTTCCGATGCCGATGCTGATGCCGGTTCGACCCAGAAGAGCTCTATTCCTGAATCGAAACTGAAGGGTTCAAATTCGGAATTAAGAGCGAAGAGCCCAGTGTCGGAATCGAAGGTGAAGAACGTGCCTGCAGTCCCCAGATCTAAGCCCTCGAAGGAATCCAAGCCGGCGAAGATGAGCAAGGGACCTTCTCAGGAAGCTCCACCGAAGAGGCCTAATTTGGATAGTCCCGAATCTTCGGACCTCAAATCGCAGGACACAAGGTCGGTATCTTCCGACTTCTCTTTCTATCCCGATAAAGGAGTGAATGCACAAACTGCCGGTGCTACGTTGGTTTCTGTCTACCCTTCATGGACGAGGTCGATTCCCACATCTCATGAATCGGTTGCGTCGACTAAGAGCAGAGAACGGGACTCGAAACCGAGGCGGAGGTCGGTATCCCCGCTTCCCTCTACTTTTGTCTCTGATGTCTTCAAAGAAGCCAAATCCCTTAAAAAGAGATTCTCCACACCTCCCCCCACCAGGAAAGCATCCAATAAGACCCGCAATAAGACCCCCAACTCGAGCCCTCTTCAGCATTTGTCTTCACTAAAGGCCTCTGAGAAGTCGAGTAGTAAAAAGGACACTACTTGGGCAAGGTACTTTGATCATGGGGGTGGGAGAGTTGCTGCCTTGGAGACCGCCGAGAATTGGACGGTCGATCTTTCGAAGCTGTACCTCGGACTTAGGTTCGCGTCGGGAGCTCATAGTCGCATATATAAGGATCGGCCCGTCGCCGTGAAGATTATTAGGCAGCCTGATGATGACGAAGACAGAGAAATGGCGGCTCGGCTCGAGAAGCAGTTCACGAGAGAAGTCACTCTTCTCTCTCATCTCTATCATCGCAACGTCATTAAGGTACTTCTTGTTAACCTTCACCTTGGTATATTTGCGCAGATTTCAACTCGGTTTCTGAGCTTTTTTTTTTCGTTATTATTGTTATCTTATTGTAATGTAATTTTCTGTGGTCTGATGCAGCTGGAAGGGGCTTGCAAGAATCCGCCAGTCTTTTGCATAGTTACCGAGTATCTTTCTGGTGGTTCTTTAAGAGCATTTCTTCACAAGCTACAGCACAAATCACTTCCTCTCGAGAAGCTGATTGCGATCGCCTTGGATATTGCGCGTGGTATGGAGTACATTCACTCGCAAGGGGTTATCCACCGCGACTTGAAGCCCGAGAATATTCTTTTCGATCAGGACTTATGTGTGAAAATTGCCGATTTCGGAATCGCTTGCGAGGAAGCGTATTGTGATAGACTAGCGAAGGACCCTGGTACCTATAGGTGGATGGCGCCCGAAATGATTAAGCACAAGCAGTATGGGCGAAAAGTTGATGTTTATAGCTTTGGGCTGCTTCTGTGGGAGATGGTTGCCGGCACGATTCCGTATGAGGAGATGAATCCCATTCAAGCGGCTTTTGCGGTTGTTGATAAGGTAGGCGTTTTAATACATGCTGAGCTTCCTTTATATAAAGTTGAGCATGCGTACTATTTATGCAGTCATGATCGTACTATTTTTTTTCGCAATCTCTGCGGAAATATTTGTTATCATTTGTTTATAAGCTTTTTGATTACCTAAAGGGATTCTGCATATTCCTGTGTTTCTGTCTTTCTAGGCTATGTTTCTTATATGATAATGGCATATGAGAAGCTATCTAGATATGATTGAGATATGAATAACTGGAATTCTATATCTGTATTCAAAAGTCGAATGTTTGTTTTAAGATGAGTCTTCATCTTTAAATTGATGCTCAAAGCAAAGATTCTTGATATCGAGTTCTCTGCATTTCACAGTTCCGACACGAGGAACAGAGAACTTGGTAATAGGTAGTGTAATGTTTGCTTTTGTGGAACTTGTCTTATCATGATTCTTTTTTTAAAATTTGTTTACAATTTAATTTGAAAGATTAGATCACTGAAGATCATGAAACTTGCATTTTCAGAACTTGAGGCCTGAAATTCCTGCGGAGTGTCCTGCACCGTTACAAGCCCTAATCGAGCAATGTTGGGCATTGCATCCGGAAAAGAGGCCTGAGTTTTGGCAGATAGTGAAGATTCTGGAACAGTTTGAGTCGGCTCTTGCGCGAGACGGAACAATCAACCAGCTTCAGACATCGAGTTGCCAGGACCACAAGAAATGGCTCTTTCACTGGATCCAAAAGCTTAAACCCGGGCATACGGATGGCTCGGGGAATCCGCTACCCAAGCTAGTGTAATTTTTCCCACTTCTTTGTCTTCCAAACCGTGTTAATTCTCGCGGCCATGTAATTATCATCTATTCTTCACTTCTGAGCCTATAAACACTAGATTTATATCATTTTTTTTAAAAATTTTCGGACCCCTGTGTGTGTATATCCATAAGCATGTTTGTCCGAATGTTATACGAAATTTTGGTTGTTTTTTCAGTTCTCAAATGTGAAATCCACTCTGATGTCTTAATGCTTGTGAAGACCAACTGTTCTGCATTTGGAACTGCATATTTTCTTCTGCAGATTCTTTACAAGACTCTTTACGTCATGTTAACATTTTGAGCTACTTCCAAAGTGCATTTTAAAAACATTGAAGGAATGTTTTAATTTTCAACATGCATCTGAAGATGTTACCTCATAAATACAATTACGCTAGTAGGTTTCTGATTTCATAAATACAATTACATTAGTATCTTTTCGTGGTATTAATGATCCATCGGCGCAAGTGTGGAAGTTCTTTATTACTTGTATTATCAAGTAACACAAGTAGATAGACCATATACAAAGCTGCTTCAAATCTAAACAAAGGGGGACTAAATATTTCTCAAAAAAGTCTAATACAGGTAACATGAAAAAAAGTAGTGTTCCTTCAATGCTGCAATAACTTCTAATAGTCATCAATCGCGTCGTCCATCCTTGCAACTTTGGTCTGAATCTGAATCTGAATTTTAAAATAGTTGTTCTATTTGCCGGAATTAAAAGCAGAATCTCTAATTTGTACCGTACTGTATCTCTTAATTATAAAAATATCAAAATACCTGATGAGGTCCAATCTCCACTAATTTTGACATCTAATAAATTAGAAAAGACTAAAATTCTTCTCTAAGCCTTCTAGCATGAGCACGTGATCTCTTTATATACATTGATTCTGCTTGAGGGCTTCTGAATCGACGATCCGATCAATAAGCCCAGCTAACCTCTTCGCCCCCGGCCCGGGGTGGAGCCGTCCGATGTCTCCGACCTTGGAGCAGGGCGGGCTCCCCGCGCACCACCCGCCGGGGACGAAGCCAGTCCCGTTTGCCAGCGGCTGCAGCAAGCCGAGGAGCTCCACGTCAATCTTGTCGAGGACGGGGTCGTCGCGGGCGAATTTGCGCGCGAACGGCGCCCCGCTGCCGATCATGGCGTCGGCGTCGGCTAGGGAGAGCACGTGCGGGTGCTGCTTCGGCGGCACGTCCCAGGAGATGTAGTGGAGGTCGTGGTTTACGGCGGTCGGAGCGAAGTCGGGAGTGTTGCATATTATGGTCTGGAAGTAGCCCTCCGGCGCCGAGACGAAGTTGGTGTAGTACATGAGGAGGGTGCGCGGCAGGTTGTCCCAGCCCACCACGCAGTACTCCACGAATGCGCGCGATAGCGCCATCCACGCCGAGCCTGTCACGAAAACAAGTAACGGTTTCCACCATCATTTTATAACATTAGAGAAGTAAAAAAAAGAAAAAAAAAAAAAAAAACATCCAAAAGCCTGCTGAACTGCAGAGGGAGCTTGCGTACCTGTGAATAATTTAAATGCATCTGGCAGCTCTCTTTTCTGGGAGACCCAGAACACGTCTGATTTCTGTGATTTGTACAGCCCGGGATCGATAATTATCGGTTTCGCCCTCTGATCCCTGTAGCAAATCATATTCGAATTTCAAAGTGTAAATAGAATATAATTAATTACATCTAATGCTAAAAAAATAATTAAGAAAAAAACTTTACTCCTTCCATCCCAAATTGCTCGTGTGCTCTATAAAATTCAGATTCCTCGGCAACTTCGCAAACGTATGCAAAATATCTACACATACAAAATAATTAATTAATTGAATTGAAGTAACAAATTAAACACATATAAATAAAAATAAAAATAAAAAAAAGGAAAAAAGAAAAAAAGGAAAAAGGGAAAAATGACCGACCATCTTGAGGGACGAGGGNTAAAAAAGGAAGGAAGGTAGGTGGGAGGAAGCGATCGCGATAAAAATGCTAGATCTGTACCGTCCTGAGGGACGAGGGGATAATCGGAGGCGCTGAGGTTGATGAACCAATCCCAGCCGTCGGATATCCGGAGGAGGATGGCGCAGGCGTGGAGGGTGTTGGCGACCATGGTGGGGCCCCGGTACGTGACCATGTTTGACCGGTTGACCACGTGCACGTTCCCGGCCCGGGCGAACACGGGCTCGGCCGCGACGCGCGCGCGCAGCTCGGACAGCTCCGGCGCGGGCGAGTCCCGGTCGAGGTGGACGGCGTAGATGTTGCGCGGGTGGTACAGGGCCCGCAGCGCCCGCCACAGACGCTCGAGATCGCCCCGCGACCCGGACACGAAGTAGGCGATCCGCGGCGCCCGCCCATTCGCGCCAATGGGCGGCGAGCCCGCGGATTCTGCGGCCCCCGTGCGGGCGCGTCGCACCGCGGGGGACGCGGGGACGAGCGAGAGCACGGACGCGAGCGGGGTCGTGCCGTTGAGGGACGCGAGTATGAGGACGCCGCATAGAGTTGCGGTGAGGATAAGGGGCCACTTCACTCGCTTCTCCATTGTCGCAACATGTGGGTGCATCGGCGATCTCGGTTTCTTCAATTCCATTCCATAATATGTTTTTTCTTTTTCTTTTTAACAAACAAATAATAATTTAAATAAAATAATAAAACTCGATCACACTATATATATATATATATATGTGATGTAACCAAAGAAACAAAATAATAATAATAAGAGAAAATTTACTAATGAAAGAAAAATAGGAGATTAAAAGGAAAAAAGAAAGAAAAAGAAAAAAGAGTAGGGATCATAAGATGAGCATGTGTGGGGTTGGGTTATCGTAACTATCACTTCGAATGCAACAGAAACGCAACAAAGACGGTTAAAATATATAAAGCATGGAATTTATGAAGATGCAATAAATAAGGCGTAGAAAAGGACAAATGCAAAGATTATACAAGCGTGGGGGGGGGTTCAAAAATTACAGTTTTTTTTTTTATTTTAAAAAGGAGAGTTTTTTGTGCGTAACCTTAAATTTGTTTCATAAGTTTAAGATTATTTTTTTAAAAAGAGAGAGAGAGAGAGAGAAAGAGCGTGGAAACGCGATTGGTTTCGCTTTGAACCTACCCCACTATATATATATATACAAGTGATAAGATTATAAATTTTGGTTTGTTTGGATTCGATTGCGTAATCTTTTAATTTTACTTAATTACTGGAGTTAAAAAGTGGAGTCAAATAAATTAACCCAGAGAAATTAACATATTATGCGATAAATTTAAAAATTCAAAATATAAGTTTCATATATTTTTATGAAAAAAAAAAAGAAAAAGAAAGAGAGAAACTTATGTAACTTAACGTGTCGTGCTCGACAATATCGGGGAAACGGTTGATGTCGCATTCAAATAAGCCCGAGATGACACGGCCACGCACGTAGCGTAGGAGCATCAAACGGATCCGGTAACATACAAAGTAGAGACCCGAAATAATTAATTAGATTTAGATTCTATAAAAGAAAAAAAACAAAATTAGTTTTATCGGGTTAGAGAACATTTAATTCTGATTCCTGTTATATTACTAATAATTTATGTGTGATATGGAACCTGTGTTTAGTTTCTTAGTTGATTAGAATCTTAGCAATTCCAAAGGGTTGTGAATATCCTCACTGGTAAAATGAATCTGCCCAAATTCGTCGAGTAAATGGAGCGGAAAACATGAGACTTTTTTTTTTTTATCCGTCCACTAAAAATTTGTTCCTTGGATCAGCCTTGAGTGGTAAGTGGAAGTCAAAAATAGAATTAAAATTAATCTGTTCCGAATCAGCTCGACGAGAAGAAGGGCAGAAGATGGGGAACCCTTCCGTCCCAAGTAGGGATGCAAACGGTGCGGATCTGGGGACGGGAGCCCCGCTCCGCCTCCCGCACCGTCTAGCAAAATTCCGCCCAGCCTTCTGTCCCGAATTCGTGACGGATTAAAAAATACATTCCATAATCCACACCGTCTCGTAACCCGGCTCCCACCGGTGCCTCGAATCCGCCCCGCCAACTAATATTTTTTTATAAAATTATAATATTATTAATATTTAGTAAAAATATAAATTAATAATTTTTAATAATATTATATATATAATTTAATAATATCAATTATAAAAATAAAAAATATCAATCATAATTCAAAACAAAATTCGAAAATTGCAAATACATTAGAAATACGAGTACTAACTTATTTGTATTTTGAATTTTTTTGTAAATATATTATTTTTTAGAAATATTTTTTTAAAATATAAATGACTTTCAGGGCGAATTTGGGAGGATCATGATGGGGCGAATTGGGAGTGGGTCAAAATTTCTCCCGTTTTCTGTCCCGAATCTGTCTCGGATCGTAAAATTTACACCGTTTCCCACCCCGAATCCGTTTATTTTCTCTCATTTATTGCCCCCGTCAGGGCGGGAGCTCCACGAACTCAGATCCGTTTGCATCCGTAGTCCTAAGATCCGTCTCATGTGCATCCCTAATTATAAATATAACATAGTTCTAGACGCATGCAGTTAAAAATGCAACAATTATAATTGCATGTATCTTATTTAACTGGATATGGTATAAAGTGCTGCAGGTATAAATATTTTATTTGATTGTATGTAGTTGAGAATTACATTTACTAACTTTAATTATTTTATATGTGAAATTGTGAGATCACCTTTTATGTACTGAAGGAAAAAAAAATATTTAAAAAATTATTGAGAAGGTAAGTTTATTTTTAGTTTAAAATTACTCTCTCTAAATGCTACAGTTGGAAATGCAGTCAATTTGGATATAGTTCCAACTGCTGCATCCGTGTCTTCTTATGCAATTTTAACTGTAGCAGTTGAGTTCAAATATATCAAAACAAATGCCAAATTTGAATCAATATACAATAATTATAACTACATACAATCAAATAACACTTCAGTGTGAGAATATACATGAAATAAAATATTTGAGACTAGGACAGCATAACTTAGCTGAGTGGTCATGCCAATACTCTGGTGAGCCTATCTTATAAGATGCCAATTGTGACCATAAATTAAGTTGAGTCAATAGGCTTGGAATTAGAGGGATTATTTTTTATTTTTTTTAATCCAATTCAATCCAATCTCGGATTCGGTCTATTTTCTAGTCGGATTGTGGATACACCATGTTTGGTTGAATCTGAGCGGAAAATGGTGGTTGGCATATCAGACCTTTACTATTGACAGATCGATTTACTGAATCTCATCACTATTTAATGACTAGTTTTAACTATATTTAATAAAATATGCATGATTTGTCGTTAGTAAAATTAGCATGCTACTATTATTTTCCAGCCAAAATTAGCAGTTCTTTGATAAACCCAACAATTATTTACATAATATTCTGGATCATGCATTGCCATTGTTTTTTTTTTTTTTTAAGGAATAGGTAGCACGCTACCTGCTTCATTTATTGAAAAAGTGAACTAAGCTACAGAGGTGAGGCAACACAGGCCTCGAAAGAGTTAAAAAAAAAATAAAAAAATAAAAAAAAAGAAAGAATTCTAGCGATTATAGTGGTGCAAATTTAATGACAGATAGTACTTCTATTGGTCTGTCAACAGTTTAATCTTATGCATACACAGCAATGGGTCTGGATTGACCGATCTGAAAATCGTACCGTTCCTAGCTTTCCAGATAATCCACCAAC
This sequence comes from Ananas comosus, assembly GCF_001540865.1. Taxonomy (NCBI): domain Eukaryota; kingdom Viridiplantae; phylum Streptophyta; class Magnoliopsida; order Poales; family Bromeliaceae; genus Ananas; species Ananas comosus. The sequence goes on from NC_033636.1 coordinate 9,727,848, forward strand.
AAGCTATTAAACCGGTTAGTCTCGAAAGTGGAGATGGCGAGTCCCTTCCATTTATCCATCTATCCCAAACGATAGTCCCGAAAGTGGGCATTGCCATTGTTTCCAAAGTAAATAAGAGGCTATTTGGTAGTAAGGGTCACTTAGCGCTGTTAGATCATAAGGAATTGGAACTAAGATACATAGAGATGTATTTCTTATATTTCAAGGAAATCGTAGAAATCATATCTAAATTTAGAACTTGAGTAGCTTAATTAACTACTAACCAATTTTTATCACAAAATAATTTGAAAGTACACAATTTAGAATAACATATATATAATTTTCACAAGAATATATGAGGTAGATGAAGATTTAGAAGGAAAGCTAACATGTACCCCGAAATTTCAAATTTTATTTTTGCTGACACTAAAAGCTATGTAAATTCCACATTGTGGACTCCTTTTCTCCTTTTCTCTTAATATTTCAGTTTGATACGTGCTAGACACTAGTACACTACTAGTATATGGTATAATTAAGCTCAATACAATCACAAAAAATTCACGTATTATACACGGTACAAACTACTTCACATGCTGTACACAACTAGCGCATAGCTATAAGTAAAATTATAAATTAATTAACTATGTGAATCAAACTTTATAACCACATTAAAATGCTCGAACTAACCGATAAACTTAAGCCAATAGATGTAGATATCTTTCATATCATACAAAGATCAAGTTTCATATTATGTACTATGAAACTATTTCTTCTTAGTTACCATATGAAGTACAAAAACAAATGAATCTTCTTTCATCGAAAACACATTATAAGCCATCTCTATCTACTTTTAGCATTTTAGTGGTTGCTTAGGTCAATTTATTTTGGCCACCTCACTTGTTTTGATTATGTTATGTATCTTTCGATTTTGAAATTTGGACTGCTAATATCTAATATGTTATAATTATCAATTTGCTATCTATTAGGATTTATTAATTAGAAATTAGCTTGACAATTTTTTTTTGAACAAATAAATTTGAGATAATTAATATATTATATATGAAGTAAATTAAATGAGGCCTTTTTTTTTTGGGAATATTCATAGGGGCTAACACCTATTACATAATTATATTAGAAATTATAAGAGATCTTTACGAAGAAAAAAAAAAGAGAGAGAAAGCCCATTGAACGAGGCCAATTTTATTTTTTTGATATTAATAGGGGTTATCTCCTATTAAGTAATTAAATTTGAAATTGATTTTAATTTAGGGGACACATCATCTACACATCACATTATACAATTTTAAATCATCTCTTATTAAGTTGAGCCAGATTGCTATAATTTCTATAAATCACACTTTGTTTAAATAATATTCCTTGTCCACTAAATATTCAAATCCTCTAAGTTTAAATCTTCTAAATCCAGGTAATTCTTTCAACTTGATTTGTTCAAATAAAGTTACCTTTTAAAGTGTTAGTTTGAGCTAAGTGTATGATAGTTCTCCACTTTGTATAATACATAAAAAAATAAAGAAAAATATATAATTGAGCATACGAGCAATTTAATCATAATCAAGCTATCTATTTAGAAACTAGACTCATTTATTTCATTTCACCACGTCAATAGTGAAAAACGTCTAACAGTAGTAGTTTTACAAAATTTGAAGTTAAACTTAAAATAAAAGTTTCTAATTTTAGCATCCACCGTATATAGATTTTTACTACAAAGTGCACGAAACAACAGAACAATTACAACTGCAGTACAAGTGCTCAGCTCATGGCACGTCGAGTTACACAACCTCCACGGCCGTCGGATGCAAATCAAACGTCAACAGCGAGGCCCTCATCTTCCGCCGCCTCTCGGCGGTCCCTGCGGGCTCCGTCGTCGCCGCGGGGGCGAAGCCAGGGGCCGCCCGCTGCGGTGCGGTGAGCCACTTGGCCTGCATGTACTTGAGCTTCCGCCACGGGGCCATGTGCATCTTGTTGTCCTTCATGCACTTCTTCGCCGCCGCGCACATTACCTTCACCGCGCTCTTCAGCCGCTCCGCCTTCCCGACGAACACCTCCGGCAGGCTCGCGACGAGCCCGCTGTACTCCCCGCTCGCCCGCGCCATCTCGAACTCCGCCCGGAAGTTGAGCTCGATCACGACTCGCACCGCGGCGGGGCCCTTCTTCGACTCCGCCACTACGTCCACGTAGCTGTGTTCGCCTGCGAATATTATTATAAATTAATAAAACAACCGTTGTACTCTGAAAATTTTATTTATTTATAAAATAATTAAAAACTAATTATTATTATTACCTGATAGGATATCTGGGGATCGGCGCCACTTGGATTGGCAGAGGGCGCTGTTAAACCCGGCGCACCGCAGCCGGTCCGCCACGTGGCGCAACGAGCAGCTCCGGCAATCCCTGACCGTCCGATTCGAGCACGAACAGATCAGATCCTCCGATCGCATCGTCCTCACGATATCCTCCGTCGCCGCGCGGATCCGCTTCTCCGCCGAGCTCGTTTTACTCAAAGCTTCCTATAATTACAAATGGATATTATTAAACCAAAAAAAAAAAGAAAAAAATTTAAAATTTGAATTTAAATTTTTGAATTGAATTTTGATTATTTGGTTTTTTTTTTTTTTGTTTACATGGAGGAGTTGGCGCTGCGTTTCCCAGAACGCTTTGCGCTCGGCGTCGTTTCCGATCGACCCTTCTCCTTCGCCCTCGCCGTCGCTCTCGGGATTCGCGTTTCCCTCGATCTCCTCGAAGAACCCCACTACCAGATCCGAGAGGCTCCCTCGGCTGCTTAACGACGTTTCCCTCACCGTTTCCGTACCCATCTCCTCCTCTGGCCCCGTTTCCCCCCTCCGTTTCCGTCTCTCACTTGTGTTTGTGGTACAATTTTCGCCCATATCCCCCCGTTCCCCCCTTTTATACGCCGCTTAGATGGGAGAAGTTATTGCTTGCGCCGGGTGCATGAGTGCATCGCGTGCACCGCATCTCAAAAATCCTAGGACAAAGGTGTCAAAATCAAATTTTAACTTATTAGCTGTGCTTAATCTTGTCTAAAGTAAATACTTATGAAAAATCACAAATTTTGTCACCACATATTTTTGCAAATTGCAATTGATTTTTCCATGTATTTGATGCATCAGGAGCTTCAAATACATTATTTCTAATGCATAGACCTCATGGACAGTGTACATCATATTTATAGAAATAGATCTTAATTTTTTCGCTGTCACAAGCACAATATATAAACAAGCAATTGTAACTAATTTAATTTTTTGATTTAAAGATATTAATTATCGAATATTTAGGGAGGAGCATGAAGCTTTCATATACACCGGGCGCAGGTCAGAATTTCTCGTCGGGTGGGTCCCACGGGGTGCTAGATTGATTAAGCATCGGAACGAGGCGCCGCGAAGAATCGCGCGACAGCTCAGCAAACGGTCGACGTGGCGTTAGGGCAGTGGACGGGCCAGGAGTGTGGGGCCCGCTCTTGGGTTGGGTGGGGGATGAGGAGAATCGGGCGAGTTCAAACACCGAGGCACAGCGCGGATCCACGTCGACGTACGCCGCGTCCGGTTGCGCAATTATTTTCTGGGCCCCATTTTCTTGGGCTCAATTTTATCCGCTCGGCCTATTATTACGCTCGCTCTGGGATATGCTCTGAATCTGACCCAATAATACGGCACTAGAGCCGTCAACGAGCCGAACATGAGCATCTTAGCTTAGGGGGACGATTACAATTAGCCGACTCCAACACCGTGGCACGGTGCGGATCCACATCGACGCTGATCCATTGGGTCCCACTCTTCTGGGCCCGATTTTATCCGCTTAGCCTATTATTACGCTCACTCGCGGATGCGCTCTGCGTCAAATACTGCCACAAACACGAAATTAGGGTTATCAACAAGCCGAACATAAGCGAATTGGAGCCGGCTCTTAAGTTAGGTTGCCGCAGGGGTGGGAGAGAATTGGGCGAGTTCAAATACCGGGGCACAGCGTGGATCCACGTCAACGTACAACCCGGTCCATTGGCATGATTATTATCCATTGGGCCCCACTTTTTTGGAGGCCATTTTATCCACTCGGCCCACTATTACGCTCCTCGCGGATATGCTCCACATAGAACGCCGCCACAAACATAAAACTGGGATTGCCGATGAGCCGAACATGAGTAAGTTAGGATCAGCTCGTAGGTTTAGGTGTGGAATGAGAAGAATTGGGAGAGTTCAAATACCGGGGCACAGCGCGGATCCACGTCAGCGTACACTCTTGAGCTGTCGTGCAATTATTGTTCCTTGGGCCCCACCTTTTTGGGCCCGGTTTTATCCGCTCGGCCCATTGTTATGCTCACTCGGATACACTCCGCCACAAACACCTGGAATGGGAGAGATTAATTGCATGCACCTGGTTCATTATACACCATGATCATAAAGCTTTAGAACTCAAAATTAGAGAAGTAACCTTTATGGATCGGCTTTAAACGCGCATCCAAAAAGTGTCAACATCGGACACATGTTCGACATTGAGTACATAGGTTATGACTCAGAATGATTTGATTATTTTTTTTGAATTTGGAATTGAAAATTATATGGACGTTATTTTATTTTATTTTTACATATTGTGACGGTGGATATTGGAACAAGTCGAGTGACCAGGATGGAGCACTATATTATGATGGGGTTGTACATCATATTAAGAATATATAAGTCAAATTTTCCAATATGTAGCATATGACCTATCTCAATAAATAAATATTTATTCAGCGTATTTTATATAACAATTATAATTAATTGACTGTTCTAACATAGAAGGTAAAGAATTTGATGATTGATACTCAAAATTTTAAATTTTAAATTTAATTATTTTATATTTTTAACTAAATTTATTAAAAAAAAATGAAGCGAGTAATATATACGTTTCTGTCCAAAAAAAAAAAATGTAATTGGTTGCCATTGTAAATTAATGAAGAGTATGAAAAGATTAAAATGAAAATTATGATTCTCAAATTGTACTATTTTGAAAATCATGATTCTGTCTTATAATGGACAAAAATTAAACTATTGTACTATTTTGAAAATCAAAATTTTGTCGTAGAATTAATGGACAAAAATTAAACACACATCGTATTGTATGATTTGTTTTTATTTTTCAAAATTTTGAACCGATAAGCGTGGACAATTTAATTAATTAGTAAATTCCAACTCCTCGAAAACGATGAGATGAAAATAATATGAAAATAGGTTCATACCTATAGACCTACGAGAAAAACCAGTGGATTCTAAAAATAAAATAAAATTAGAATGCACTAGTTATATATGGTATTTTCAACTAATAAAATTGTAAAAAAATATTTTTGCTATACTTTTTTCTTGAACAAAAATAAATAATTAACTTGTTATTGATGATATAATACAAGTGTGATACAATATACTTTCTGGTGTGCTCAGACACGGTCCTTGCAAACAAATTTCTAAAACATGTGTATTACATGTAACCTTAATAAAATAAAATGAAATAAGATGTATATATCACATGATGAATAAAGCCAAAGATTTGTCTTTGCGACATTTAATTAAGATAGAGATACACTAGCAGAAAACTATAGGGAGGTTGCCATTCTTATCACTAATGTCACCTCAAAAAATAAATAAATAAATATATACTATTTAGGTGATTTACTTAGTATTTTAATATATTCAACCTATAAAAATAAGCCTATTGATTTGAACCCAGTAATACATATTACTCATAGTTTTCTAATTGTGAGTTTAAATTTAAATAATTTGGTAATGAAGACTAAGCAGTTTGTGTTCACAATTGGGTAGGGAAAAAAAAGATTCTTATTATTTTTTAGAAATAATAATTCTAGATAAGTGATTATCACTACCCACAGGACTTGAAAATGCCGCAAAATTCGAGAACATCTAATAGGTTCGTAGGATTTTTGTGGGGCTCATTAGCAAGAGAATACAAATACATTATCTATATCAAAATAAATAAATAAATTTTATCATACAGTTCAATAGATATTCTTTTTCTCAATTAAAGTTACTGATTACATAGCTGTTTTGATCGTATATACCGTATATACTCTTATATGAAGTTTTAAAATACATATGTCTTTCTAAATTTGAATCGAAGGTGCAACCAAGTTTTCCACCGTTAGATCTATCATCATGATCATTATCACCCGTTAGATCATAAAATTCAACCAACCATCCACTCAACCCTAGGGGGTTCACATCATCATAACCATATATATATATAGATACATATAAAAGCGTGAGTTTTAAATTTTTTCCTCTTTCCCAAAATGTCGGTTCCTATTAATATAATTTCGATTACATACTAGCAATATCATACATTCAACTTTAATGAAATAAATCACAGTCGTATAATTTTTATTTTATTTTTAAATTATTGTAAAATATATTAATTCTTAGTCATTGGATCTAATCCAATGATTGACGAATTAAGTATCTGTCACTTTTTTTACCTAAATTTTTCTCAAATAGTACGTATCAAATTTCACTTTTATATGCTTCCCTATCTCCTAATAACGGCTGCCCACGTAATATCATATTTTATCAGAAATTTGTATTTCTTAAATATTTTCTTTCTCGCACTTAATATCCGCCACCTACATAATATCCAATAATGTAATATCTTCCGCTTATATAATATTTAATTATATTTTATTAAAAGATGAATATATAAAAATTATCTCAATAGAATATAACAAATAATTTTACAATTTAAAATTTAAAATTTGTAGATAAATATGATTCACAAATTGATATTGATTTGAGATAATTATTAAAATAGTTGTTGACGAGATTTTTTTAGTAGGAAAAAATATTGCATTTCATTTATAAAAATTTTAGAAAAATTCATACTTATCCAAATTTCTGTCAACCGAAGGATATCTGCTGTTGAATATTTTTCAAAAACACCCCATAAAAGAATATTCCATACTCATCAAAAAATAAAAATCTTTACACAACACACATTGAAAATATTTATTATCCACTATCTCTCAATTAACTAACTAAAAAGAAATTAGGTTTGAAAAATAGAATGACTTAAATAAGCTTATAAAATCAACTTTAAATTTTAAATTTGGTTCATAATTTCAAATGTAAATTAATATTTTAATTCAAAATTTTAAATTAATTAAAATTTTAATATTTGAGTGTGTAAATATTATTTCAAATTGAAAATAATTAATTAACTTGAAAATATATCAAATTTTAAAAATAGATGGGATGATAAATAAATCAATATCTCTAATAACTATTTATATTCAAANAAAAAACTAATATTAGAAAAAAAAAATAATTGATAAATAAATTTATACGACCAATAATTATTTAAATATAAATATAAATATAAATATAAATATAAATTTAATTTAATTAATTTACGTGCATTACACGTGCACTATAACTAGTTTAACAAAATTTAGGAGATCTAATTGGTAAAATTAAAACTTTAGAGGCCTAGATTTCCAAAAGAGCTAAAATTTAGAAATACCATATGCGCTAGAATGGGCCTGGGCCAAAGTGCTCAAAACTAGAATTGGGACCTGTTCAATCTCAGCCCATTAACTTTGCTGTACAGAGGGCCCATACCTTTCTTTTTGGGCCAAGCTCCGTACAAATTGTTGCAACTTTTTGAGCTACACATCAAGTTTTCACATTTCCATTGACAACAATCAAAACATGCATATATAATAGAATTGAGCTCCTATGCTTTTAAAAGTATCAAATTATTGATGCTTGTAGATTTTTAGCCATTGGATTAAGAGATATGCGGTTAGGATGATGTGGGCCCCTTAGGGTTGAGTGGGTGATTGGTTGAATAGTATAATCTAATGGTTGAAAATGATTCGATGAGTAGATCTGACGATAAAAAAAACTTACAAGCACCAAGTGCTTGGTGCTTTTACAAGCACCATAGCTGAACTCTATAGAATATTATAAAATACAAAACAATTTAAGTTTGTAGAGATAAACGGCTATTTTATGTAATAGTAGGGACGTCATTTGGTTGCATGCAGTTGTAATTATACTGCAGTTATAATTGCATACAAATACAAATTCGGTATTTGATTTGATGCATATATTTAACTCCAACTGTCACAGTATAAACTGCAGGAGGAGGCCCAACTACAACAGTTGGAACTACGTTCAAATAGACTGCAGTTCCAACTAGAGCACTTGTAAAGAATAATTTTAAACAACATGTATGCTTACCTCCTTAATTATTTTTTAAATATATATATATTTTTTACATTAAGGGCCTGTTTGGTTCGAGTTATGTAATATTACAAAGTATCTCGACATATTCAGATATCTTAGATTTCGGCGTGAGATTACTACTGATGTTGCATTAGCGCGTTTGGTTTAATGCAGTAATGTAATACTAGATTACAGTGTTTATAGCATTAACACGTTTGGTTCAGTTTATAAAATTTAGTAATCCTGACATAAAACTATAGTTTTTTTTCAAAATTGCCTTTGTTGTGGTCATTTGAATATCATTTTTTGCGGAATATGACGAATGGAGGGAAGGAGATCATGATGATTACCTGGGAGGACGACGCAATAGAAGGTGATTGGTGTTCGTGCACGAGAGAGAGAGAGAGAGGGAGAGAGAGAGAGAGAGAGAGAGAGAGAGAGAGTGGCGTACGAGAGAGAGGGGGGAAGGCGAGAGAGAGATGAAAATAATGCTGTTAATTAGATTTGGGATTGTTGGAGGGTAAAATTATCATTTTACATAATATGTCGTATTAACGGGTTTCAGTAATGCAAGATACACGATCCCTCTTCCGTTAATATTTTCGATATAATCCTGCTCGATTTGTAATGCTACATTAACGACTAGATTACATAGCGGATTAACCAAACATAGTTGTCCTGACAGGATTGCCTGTAATCCTGTCAGGATAACTCGAACCAAACGCACCCTAAAAGTAATCTCACCATTATATATATATATATATATATAAAATAATAAAATTTTAAAAATTATTTCTCAACTATATAGAACCACTACGTCTTTAATAACAAGTCAATTATTTTTTTTTTTCAAATAAAAGTACAATAAAAATATTTTTTTACAGAATATAATAAAGCTGTGATACAATATACATTTCTGGTGTGCTCAGACCATCGGTCCTTGCAAGAATTTCTAAAACATTGTGTATTACATGTAACCTAATTAACAGATAAAATGAAATAAGCATGTAGATATATCACATGATGAATAAAGCATAAGATTTTGTCTTTGCACATGTTAATAAGATAGAAGATACACAGCAGATAAACTATAGGAGGTTGCAATCTCTATATCACGAATGTCACTCAAAAAAATAAATAAATAAATATTAAGCTATTAGGTGATTTATTAGTATTTAATATATTTCAACCTATAAAATAAGCCTATTGATTTGAACCCAGTAATAATATTATCCATAGTTTTCTAATTGTGGTATTAAATTTAAATAATTTGGTAATGAAGACTTAAGCAATTGTGTTGCTAATTGTAGGAAAAAAAAGATTCTTATTATTTTTTAGAAATAATAATTCTAGATAAAGTGATTATCAATACCCACGGAGACTTGAAAATGCAATAATTGAGAAACATCTAATAGGTTCGTAGGATTTTGTGGGCTCATTAGCAAGAGAATACAAATACTATCTATATCAAAATAAATAAATAAATTTATCATACAGTTCATAGACTATTTTTTTTCTACATTAAAGTTGATTACATAGCGTTTTGATCGTATATACCGTATATACTCTAATATGAAGTTTTAAAATACATAATGATCTTTCTAAATTTGAATCGAGTACACTAAAGTTCTTACTATTCAATCTATATCTTAATTATAAAATTTGGAAGGAGAAATCTATATAATATATATATATTATAATATATATAGAGTTTGACTTAGAATACTTTCGGTAATAAACGAGTCCGTTTTACTACTCGATTTAGTTTTGATGGATAAGATTCGAAAATGAGATCGTCCCTCCGTTGACATGATTTAATACCCCCTTAGAAGTGTTTAAAATGCAAATTCAATCTTTTCAACATTATTTGCTAATGATCAAGGAATCTTCAAATTTTTGTAATTTTAATGTCGATAGAAGGGCGTTTCTCTTAACGGTAAAAGAACCACTCATTGAATTTTTGTTAGAAATTTTTTAAACTATTTAAACAAGATCTATATCTTGACTTTATTAAAGACTCCTATCATCATTTTAAAGAGTTACTATCATTTCCAGAGCCATTCATTTTCTGTTCATTTGATGGATAAATAAAATACGAAAGTGGGTTGAAATTTGATTCTAATTAGTTAAATGTTTAGATCTATATTTAACGGAGCCAGCGATCGTTACATTTGGAACTACTATCATGAAACAAATCGGTAGTAACGGTCTTTACTAGCGATAGTATTCTAACTCAATCATCTCTCTCTCTATTCTCTCTCTGACAGGGAATCAATCCCATGAACGGAAATCTGAGGGCACGCTGAACTCGGGTCTCTCTCTCCTCTCTCTCTTATATATAATATATATCATATACAGAAGATTTGTGCACCGAAGTTTTTCCTGCCGATTAATTTAACCTTTTTTGATCATTTTCACATGTTAAATCATACTATTCAACCAACCACCCACTCAACCCTAGGGGGCCCACATCATCCTAACCACACATCTTTTAATCCAATAGCCAAAAACTTAGTAGCACCAATGACTTGATGCTATTAATAGCATAGTAGCCTATATATATATATATATATATAGAGAGAGAGAGAGAGAGAGAGAGAGAGAGAGAGAGAGGCTAGAATGCTTATGGAAGCACGGAGGGCTCCGTGCTTCCACTTTGTTTTCGATGTTCGGACTTTCAAATCGACGATCGGCTCCGTTAGATTTGATCTAGAGTATTTGAAGTATCTAGAAAATAAATTTTGCGATTTTTCGATATCATTTGCCTAGTGATCGAAGTGGCTCAAAATCAACGGCTGAAAATAAAAATTTTACAAAATATGATGATATGACAATAAAATTTTAGATCAAAATTATTGATCTTATTTTATATAGTATAAAGAATTTTCTGTCAAAATTTCATGTGATTTGGATATTTCTACACCGTTAAACTTGCAACCGGCTCACCACAGTCGTTAAAATTATTGATTTTGAGCCCCTTCGATCATTAGGCAAATGATATCGAAAAATTACAAAATTTATTTTCTAGGTACTTCAAATACTCTAGATCAACTCTAACAAAGCCGATCGTCGATTCGAAAGTCCGAACATCGAAAACAACTTGGAAGCACGATGGGCTCCGTGCTTCCATAAGCATACCAGCCCACTCATATATATATATATATATATATATATGTATATATATATATATATATATATATATATATGTATATATATATAACTCTTATAAGATTATGCTTAAGACATGCGGTTAAAATAATTATAAAATTAGTAACATCATGACTGAGAAGATAAGTCTATTGAAATATTTAACAAAATTTGGGAGATCTAATTGGTAAAATTAAAAATTCAGACGACTAGTTTTGCAAAAGAGCTAAAATTTAGAAATACCATGTGGGCCTGGGCCAAAGTGCTCAAAACTAGAATTGGGCCCTGTTCAATCCCAGCCCATTAACTTTTCTGTACATAGGGCCTATACCTTTCTTTTTGGGCCAATCACCGTCCAAATTGTTGCAACTTTTTGAGCTACACATCAAGTTTTCACATTTCCATTGACAACAATCAAAACATGCATATATAATATTATAAAATACAAAACAATTTAAGTTTGTAGAGATAAACGGCTATTTTATGTAATATTAGGGACGTCATTTGGTTGCATGCAGTTGTAATTATACTGCAGTTGTAATTACATACAAATGCAAATTCGGTGTTTGATTTGATGCATATATTTAACTCCAACTGTCACCGTAGAAATTACAGGAGGAGGCCCAACTACAACAGTTAAAACTACGTTCAAATAGACTACAGTTCCAACTAGAGCACTTGTAAAGAATAATTTTAAACAACATGTATGCTTACCTTCTTAATTATTTTTTAAATATATATATATTTTTTACATTAAAGGTAATCTCACCATTATATATATATATATATATATATATATATATATATATATATAAAAGAATAAAATTTTAAAAATTATTTCTCAAATATATAGAACCAAATATTATTTATATATAGTTGTAGTGGTTTCTACCACATCGAACCAAACAGGATGTATGTAGTTGTAACTGCATGCATCTTCAACTACAATTACATTTGTAATTGCATCAACCAAACAACTCCTTAGAGCGATAGTTCTGGACTTCGCAACTCAGTATATTTCTAGTCTTATTTAATTTTCCCCTACTTAATTAAGTTCACACTGTTTGTAATTTTACTTTTTGTTTTTTTTTCTTTTTCTCCTAATGTGTTACTACAGACAAAGTGTATTTATTGACCCATCTCTTCGTAATAAATAGATAGTTAGTACTCCCATTTGTTTTGTATAATAAATGGAAAATGCTGCCTAGTAGGTATCTCTACGTAATAGACACGTCGACTGAAGTTGACAGTATGAAAATTTTTTAAATCGGTAAACTTCAAATACCACCCTGTAGTTTCTAATTTCTCACTTTAGTATTTATGGTTTAAAATGTACCAGTCCAGCATTCTGTTATTTTATTTATTTTCTTTTCGTCAGCCCTTCGTTAACTTTTCGTTAAATTATATACAAAAAATTTTAGATACCCCACCTATAGTTTATCGAATGTATTCACTTTAGTTTCCTTTAGTTTTAATTTTATCACTGACTTAACAAAAAAATTAGTAGAGCGGGTAACAAAAATAGAAAAATAAAATAAAATCACAGAGTACGAAAGTGATACACTTTGAATCATAGGTTATTAAAGTGAAAAAGTGCAAAATCATAGAAATGGTATTTGAAATATTTTTCTTTTTAAATATCTTTCACAATTTGACAATAAAATAAATTTTTAAATACCTCTCAAAATTTTCAAAACATGTGATTTAGTGCTAGAGTTGGATCATTACAAAAATAATTATTGAACATGAGTGACCTAATTATAAAAATCAAACTACTCTAGATTAAAGTGAAAAATTCTGAGAAAAAGGTTTTTGACCAATTATTATTATTATTATTATTATTTGTGATTGTGGTGATTTAAGTAACCCTAAACATATATAACACCTTTCCTTTTTAGTTTGAAAAATATTGCAGGGGAATTATGCAACATTTTGTTGACTTGACTTAGTAACTAGTTTCTTATACCAACAAGAATTATTGAATAAATTTAATCCATTAAGCACTTTTTTCTTTTTTTCCTTCTATAAAACAGCATCTTAGAAATGGAAGCGAATATTCCACCAAATATTATTCTAATTACCTATCTATATCTATATTATATATAGAAGCGGATAAAAATTGACGGACAAAATTCTAGATAGAATAAAAAAATATTCCATACATATTATAAAAAAATAACTATTATAATTAACAAGCAAAAAAAAAATCAAAATAAATCAATTTAAAAAATAAATTAATTAAAAAATAGACTCATGCCACTAATGACTATTTAAATTTAAAATACAAATTTAAATTTTATTTTATATGAAATTTATATTTAAATTTAAATTAATTAATAAATATGACGTGCATTGTACTTACACTACAACTAGTTACTTCAAAAAATATTTGAATATAAAAATTGAACATTAATTGTTATTCAAAAAATCTTTATAGTACAAAATAATTTTGAATTAATTTTAAGACGTCTCCCATGTGCGTACTGCGTAATGGATATAAAGCAAACAATGCCACATCCACTAGCGAAAATAATAATAATAATAATAATAAGTCATAATTTATGCTATAAAATAACTTTAAAACCGTATATCCAAAATGATCAATTTGATAAAAAAATATTATTTATCTCATTATTGCAACTAGATTTAAGGTATTATATTTTCTTTTCCATTATTTTGTTTCTCAATAACTGCAAAAATTTGAAAGCTTCCTGACATGGTACGTATGTGAATTTGAAAGTAGAGAACGATAAAATAGTTCTCGATCATAAAAATTTATTTTTGCTGTTTGATTCATCGTAATTTTATTTTTGGTCAAAATTCAAACTATAAGAAATAATATAATTATTTTCGACCCATAGGCCAAAATCCATTACGAAAAAAAAAGTGAAAAAAAATAAAATATTAACCCATCTCTCACACCTCCATCATTTATATTATTCGCTTAATATTAAACAAAGAAAATAACTAAAATTTTTTTAGTTTTACAGTCATATAAATAAATGGTGAAAGAATAGTAATTTTAACATAAATTTAAGCTCATTCGAATATCTGATTCAATTTGAATTTTACGCTTGGTGATTCAATCTGAATTTTACGTATTATTTTGTATCATTTCTTCAAAAAAAAAGAAAGAAAAGTAAACTATTGTGAGCTTAAAAAAGGGATTTATTATGGATTCAGATGCTACTTTTTTTTCTTTTTCTTTTTCTTTTTTTTTCCTGAGATTCTGTTGTTTAAATTTTGTACGGAAGAAGAACAAATAAGCAATTGCCCTGTNAAAAAAAAAAAAATCGTGGCGCGGCCTTGGCGGGGTTGGAGGCGAGGAAGGTTGGGGGTGCGTGGACGAGGGCAAGGGCGAGGGCGAGGGCGAGGGCTAGAGAATGAGGGTGAGAGGCGAGACGGACCGTTTCCGCCTCCGCTCTGCCGGCGAGAAAAAAAAAGAACGAGAGAAACGAAGAGGAGAGAGAAAGAGGAAAGAGGAAAGAGAAAAAGTAAAAAGGGTATTTTGGTCAGTCTGCTGAAAAAGTGGACCGAATCTGCAAAAACGAAAAAGGTGGTCCGATTTTGCAAAAGCCCAAAATAAGTAGATTTTTTATGCAAATTGGCCAAAAATCTTTATAGTACAAAATAATTTTGAATTAATTTTAAGACGTCTCCCGTGTGCGTACGGCGTAATGGATATAAAGCAAACAATGCCACATCCACTAGCGAAAATAATAATAATAATAATAATAATAAGTCATAATTTATGCTATAAAATAACTTAAAAACCGTATATCCAAATGACCAATTTGATAAAAAAATATTATTTATCTCATTATTGCAACTAGATTTATAAAGCATCTTGAAAGGTATTATATTTTCTTTCCCATTATTTTGTTTCTCAATAACTGCAAAAATTTGAAAGCTTCCTCACAGGGTACGTATGTGAATTTGAAAGTAGAGAACGATAAAATAGTTCTCGATCATAAAAATTTACTTTTGCTGTTTGATTCATCGTAATTTTATTTTTGGTCAAAATTCAAACTATAAGAAATAATATAATTATTTTCGACCCATAGGCCAAAATCCATTACGAAAAAAAAAGTGCAAAAAAATAAAATATTAACCCATCTCTCACACCTCCATCATTTATATTATTCGCTTAATATTAAACAAAGAAAATAACTAAAATTTTTTTAGTTTTACAGTCATATAAATAAATGGTGAAAGAATAGTAATTTTAACATAAATTTAAGCTCATTCGAATATCTGATTCAATCTGAATTTTACGCTTGGTGATTCAATCTGAATTTTACGTATTATTTTGTACCATTTCTTCAAAAAAAAAAAGAAAAATAAACTATTGTGAGCCTAAAAAAGGGATTTATTATGGATTCAGATGCTACTCTTTTTTTCTTTTCTTTTTTTCCTGAGATTCTGTTGTTTAAATTTTGTACGGAAGAAAAACAAATAAGCAATTGCCCTGTATTATTTTAGGGAACATTAAACTAATATTATATTTCCTATTTTATTCCTATTATACTCTAATCATGTTTTAAATAATAATAATCTTTGCATTATGATAGAATTTCTTATTATTATAGTTAAGGAAAATGAATAGCATAATCTATAGCCGGTCACAGTTAGCATTCACCGGCTATAGCCGGTTAAATACACGATCGCGCCTAATCCCAGTAATTCCATTATTAATTAAATAAAACTGGATATACGACACGAGAATGTACCCAAGTAGTGCGCCGACTGTTATAAAAGTTTATTGGGCGAAGCTGTGTACCACGTCATCTTAGACCGAACCAATCAGATTCTTAGACGTGAGGCAAGCACTATTTTGATTCGACTGGTCTACTAGACCACTTTGATAGATGGTTTTTGCAATGTCCGGCATAAATCTATGGAGATCCCTCAACTATAGGCAATTTTGAAATAAACCCCCTCAACATTGTACTTTTTGTAATTGACACTCCTTAGACAGTTTTTATTTAATTGAATGTTTTAATTAGTAAAACTTATTACCAGTTTTATTAAACTTAATAATTTATATTGTTTTTAGTGAAGAAAATCGAAATAGTTAATTATTAATAATTTAAAAAGCTATTAATTGAATAATTTTTTCTTTTAATTTAACAAGTAGAATATTTCAAATAAAAACATAAAAGCTAAATTACTTGTGTAGCATCATTTCTTTTTTTNTTTAAAAAGCTATTAATTGAATAATTTTTTCTTTTAATTTAACAAGTAGAATATTTCAAATAAAAATATAAAAGCTAAATTACTTGTATAGCATAATTTCTATTTTTTTTTAACTTTTTAAACATGAATGTTATGTAGTTTTTATACCAGTAAATTTATGAAAAGAGTTTCCGGCAACTGTTATTATTAGTTACTTTCGAGCTAAACGATGAATACAACTTATAAAAAAAGCAAAAATATATATATGTATTTTTAATTTTTAATGTTTATTGCTAAATAAATACTTTGTATCTAAAAATTGTTAGTAATTCATTAAGTATATTAATTTTATTAAAAAATAGAAAAAAAATAATACGAAATAGAATAAAATAAAAAAAATGTAGAAAGGTCAATATAATTGAGGGGGTTTTAATGCATTTCTACACAACAAATTTACCCTTTTGACCCTAGCAGTATTCTAGGTACATTTTGGTGTACGCCTACATCATCCACAATAATCTCGTATTTAACGATAATTAGGTGATCTTAATTAATTTCCCTTCCCCTCTTCCCTTCTATTTTGATCCCTCGTATATAAAAAAAAGAAAGAGAAAAAAACACTCCATGAACTCATCCTCCTCGATTCATCGCAAGCCCCACTCTCATACGCGGAGAACGAGCGACGGGATTCTCTCGATCCATCTCACGCTGAAACCCTAACCCCGCAATCCCAGTGGCGATCCGAAACAGTATCGTCGATCAATTCGAATTGAAGAATCCTCAAAAAGGACGTTTCCTCCCTCACCAATCGCGTAATCGCTCTTCCCAGTTTTTACTAATCTTTCCTGTAATTTTTGCTTGTTGTGTCATTTTTTTGCGTCGACAAGTTGTAACGAGTGGTAGATCTATAGTAGATCTCCTTTTTTTCGATGGATTTGATGTATTATACGTCGCATCTGGTTGTTGAATTGAGAATCGTGTAGATCTTCGTCATATTTGTTTGGTTGATTTGGATTTGCGGTATTGGAGTGGGAAGTATAGGATTTGTATGGTTTGGATTCGTTCTTTTTTGATTTTTGGGTGCATTGCTAGTTGAATGAGAGTGTTTTGTGGGGGACTGGGGAGATGAAAGGGTGGATTGAGTCTCGGAAGGGACAATGACAGGGGGGTCATTGGGGCTCCGATCGGGGAGCTATGGATCGCTGCAGCAGCAGCAGCTGCTCCAGCTGCATAATGGAGCCATATTGTCCGTCCCGTCGCCGCCCCTCTCCGGGCGCAAGCCCTCGAAGATGCTGCTCTCGGGATCGAGGGAGAAGGAGAGGCTCCTGCAGCGGATCTGTAAGATTGTCGGCCGGCGGAAGGTCGGGATGCTGCTGTTGCTCATCGTGTCGGCCACCCTCTACTGTTCGTTGTTCTCTGTCGTCAGTAAAGGTTCGATCTATCGTTATCCATCCACCGTTTTGTGTTCATTTCACCTAGTTGTGAGTATTGATATTCAGAATTTTCATGAGGATTCCTTGTCTTGATTATTGTTTGTGCATGAATTAATCAGTAATGCACTTCTGGAGGTTTCTTTAAGTACAATTGCGCTAGTTGATCAATTTTTCTTTTTAAACTTCTGCAGTCTATTTGTTCAGTTTTGTTGTTGTGAACTTTATCCCCTCCCACCCGCTTAACCTCCTTTAATTCAGTGTTTGCAATTGCTTTATGGTCTCTACAAAGTGGGATGTTTGTGATGAGAAAGTTCCAGTTTAGGTGATTAACCATGTCTAAACTGTCATCTGTAGTATGTGAGATCACAGGAATTGCTTATGTTATTGAAGATTGAAAGAAATATAATATCATACTTATGAGTAGATATGTATATTATTCTATCGTGTATATTGCTTATATTTTTTTACTTACACCAGTTCTTAGACCTGGTCAGTTTTTGTTCTGGTTGTTGGTACCTAAATCATGCTTTAGTGATTTGGACTGGTGTTAGGTGATATCATACAAGCACACTACTTGACATGCCTAGAAGTTAATACATACATAATGAGACATAACATGGGCATCATACTAGTAGGTTGCTTTGGCTCTGAGCTGGGACTTGATCAAGCAGTTGCAGTTGGGCTCAAGTTACTGTTATTTTTATCTGTCGTATAATTCCATATCTCATCTTGTTATTTGTCTCAGAAAATTGTCACTGATAGGTATTAATGCTACTCACACATTTGCATTCCTGAATACACAGATTTCGTTATCCGTTACAAATTTAAAAAGTGATCACTTTCATTTATGGTGACATCATGCGATTTAGGTATTGAAGCTAGTCACACATTTCCATTACTGTATGTACGGGTTTCTTCGTCGTATTGATGCTAGTCACACTATTCCATTACCGTATGTACGGATTTCTTCATCGGTCACAAACTTAAAAGTGATTACTTTCATTTCTGGTTACATCACGTGATTGTCCTTCCTGCTTCTCTCCTTCAACTGGTTTTATATGGAAGTATCATTGTGAAGCAGAAGAGCAAGTAGTGGATTGTTACAGTGAAGCTATGAATATTTTCTTGTTTACCTATGTTAATCAGGAGCTTAGATGATAAAACAAATACCTATGTTCTGCTTTATATTTGGCAACCTGAAAGCAAGTGATAATGTGTAAACTAAAGAGGTTTTACTGGTTTTATATAGGTGCCAGTTGAAGTCATGGAACTTTTCTCCCTGTTCTTGGTTAAATTGTATTGCACTAAACTTCTGATGTTTGTTGTTCGAAACAATACTTAGTAATCTGTAGTACCCTGCAATGAATTGTAACATTGTTCTTTGTGGTTTGTTTCAGACGAAGATGAATCATCTAGACTTGAGAATACACTGGAATTTTCAAATCATGTCGGCATTATTATGAAACCTGGTAACACAGAAACTAGGGGATCTATAAAACAACAGTTTACTGCCATTAGCAATCAAATTCAGCCTCATATTCCAACTCTCCCTCCGGTGGCACTTTTCACACATCATCCATGTGAAAATTTCTCATTTTCTCTTCCACCACTCGATAAAAAAAGAACCGGGCCACGCCGTAAGTTTGGTACATTCATTTAGTGTCTTTAACGAGTAAAAGATGTTCATAATGGATTCTATGATTTAACTTGCTTTCTTTTCTTGTTCTTCTTCTGTTGTAGCATGTCCTGTTTGCTATGTCTCTGTTGAGGAGGCCCTGATGCTCATGCCGCCTTTGCCATCAGAATCAATTGTCATTAAGAACTTAAGTTATGTTTCAGAAGAGACTTTGGTCATGAACGAGTCAATTGGAGGCTCTTTATTTGGAGGATACCCATCTCTTGAGCAAAGGAATGAATATTTTGATATAAAAGAGTCGATGACTATTCATTGTGGGTAGGTTTTCTTTTTGTCATTTGCTTTGCATGCGTATGCACTAAAAATTTTGAGATTCAACTACTAGTTGTTTATTTAGTCTTATGAGGGGATAAATATCTGCTCATCCTGCTTATATTATTGTTGTCATTCTTTATTGTCTGATCAGATTTGTGAGAGGAAAGAAACCTAGTCAAGGGAGTGGGTTTGACCTAGATTATGCTGATCTTCTTGAAATGGAGCAATGCCGTGGGATACTCGTAGCATCTGCTATTTTTGGTATTGAACTGTTAGAGCTACTGCACTGCTGTTTGTGCACTTCTCCCCCTAATTTGTTGTCCTCCTTTTCTTTTGTCATTGCTGCTCATTACTGTTTAGGTTGATTCATCTACTATTATCTGATTGGGCAGGAAACTATGATATAATGCAACAACCAAAGCATATCAGCCAGTATTCGAAGGAAAACGTATGCTTTTACATGTTTGTGGATGAAGAAACATATGGCTACATAAGGAACAGCAGTACAATTGACAGCAGGAAAAGAGTTGGGTTATGGAGGGTGCTGGTAGTCCGCAACCTACCTTACACGGATGCAAGACGTAATGGAAAGGTACCTTTGTCTAAAGAACTTTCCATTATATTATCGTTCGAGTGTTGAGATATGGCATAATACTAGCCCATGTTTGTCTATAAAACTATCCATGTTAGAAGAGCCTTCTTAATAGTTTGATAATGACGAACTATTCATGCTAGATACTTGTGTAAAAGTGATTTCACATGGGCTTTGTGGATTCATTGAACCAAGCAGACACTAAAGGCTTCAGTGGTTGTTAACTCGGTTGTGTTTTCATCTTCAGGGATAAATTTGGACATGAGAAAATATGAGAATTTGCAAATGGATAAGATCTGATCTTAAAGATTTGGATAAGTGAGAACCTATACTAATTTGATAAATTCTGTCTCATTTATATTTTATCATTTTTGTTGTTTACATATTTGAGCTAATGGCAACTAGCCATTTCAATATTTTACTTGCAATTTACTGGAGCTTTGATATCCAAAATTAAATGGATTGTCTTTTTCTGATGCTTTATATTTCTTCATTCATGTATAAAAATAGTAGTTGAGATTAATAATACTTTACATAGGTTCTGCAGTATATTCTTTTGTACGGTGCTAACAAGTTCATCTCATGCAGATTCCTAAACTTCTGCTCCATAGACTTTTCCCAAATGTACGGTGGTCTTTATGGATTGATGGAAAGCTAGAGCTTGTCGTGGATCCCTTGTCAATTCTTGAGAGGTATATTACTTACTAAGAAATGCCAATCTTTTATCTTCGTGACCAGTCTTTTTTGATCAGTTACTGTACAGTGAAGTATGTATATGGAAGGGAATCAATGCATCCGGCAGTAAGTCGTTACACTTGTAAATCAAGTATATGTATAACAACATGCATTAATGGGCTATAGTTGGTTATGCATTTATGTAAGCTCTATTAGTTATAGCAGTTTTCTGCCTTCTACTCCTGTTTAGGTTTTGCTTTGACAGAAAATTAAATTTGTGGCATAAAGTGAGAGATGCTAATAAGGTATGAAAACATGTATGAGAATTATACTCTATAGACTCCGTGTGTTTATCTTTAAGCATGTCTGAATACATGTACTATTGTTTCTGTTAGAGAAAAATGTATGTACTATTGTTGATCAGATGATCAGTCAATCTAATTAGTATTTGGTCAACCGATACACAAGTACTGAAGATTGCAGGCCTAGGCCTAGTGCACATGATTAAGAGATGTATCTGATATTTCCTACCATTCTGTTGTTTATTGAGCATCTCAACCTTGTTAGTGATTTACTGAAAACAGGCGGTCAAACCACCCCAGTACAGTGTTCACCATATGGTGCTAATCCTGATAAATATAGAGTACATGATAATAAAATTGAGGGATTAAAGTTTAACAATAGAATTTACCAAGGTGTACAATAGAATTAACAATAGACTTAACAATAGAATAGAGGGATTAAAGTTTATTCCTTAACAGTAGAATTAACCGAGTTGTACATCTTTTATTGTGTAATTTCTTTGGAACTTGAGTGGCGTATAAGAAAGTTGGATGAAATAAATAACTGTTATCTTGTACATTTTTCTTTTTTGGCGTCTTTTACTTGTTCATCTTATCTCCTCAACTCTTGGAATACTTTCTCAACATCTTTTCAGATTCTTGTGGAGGAAAAAAGTCACATTTGCTATCTCAAGGCACTACAAACGCTTTGATGTTTTTGAAGAAGCAGAGGCCAATAAAGCTGCTGGAAAGTATGATAATGTGTCTATTGATTACCAAATTGGGTTTTATAAGAGAGAGGGTTTGACTCACTACACTCCAGCTAAACTTCCGATCACAAGTGGTGGGCACTAATCTCTTTTTTTAGTTTAAGCCGCTGCAAACTGGGAAATTCTAACTTTGATTATCGTTATCAGATGTCCCCGAAGGCTGTGTGATAATAAGAGAGCATACGCCGATCACGAATCTCTTCACATGTCTCTGGTTCAATGAAGTCGACCGTTTTACCTCCAGGGATCAGCTTAGTTTTAGTACCGTAAGAGACAAAATAATGTCGCAAGTTAATTGGACTGCAGACATGTTCCTGGACTGTGAAAGGCGTAACTTCGTAGTTCAGGTACTCCCTCCCCTGCCATAGTTTCTTGTATTTTTCTTCTTTTTTACCCCCAATTATACATCCCAAATTAAAAGCAAGAAAGTTGGCGCACCAATGTTGAAATGTCTTACAGTTCAGGTTTTCTGTACATTTCTTTATTCCTCTATTTTCTTGCACATAGATAGGAGTTTTTTGCTTTAACAAAGCTAGACTTGCCCCATGCAGTCATATCACAGAGACTTGCTAGAGCAGAGGCTCGCCGCAATGCCCCCGCCCCCACCTCCCTTTGTCACTCGCGAAGCACCTCGAAAACTATTCCCCGGCACTACCGTGAACGGGGCAGTAACAAGAACCTCTGCATCAAGGAAGGTACCCGTGCGGCGAGGGCGGGATAGGAAGTCGGGTTCGAGGCGCCATCGCTCTAAAGCCACCCCTGCAAGGGAGAACAACTCAGTTTGAACTTTTTGGAGTAGGTCATAATTCTTTTTTTGTTACAAGATTGCGAAGAGGATATTGGTGATTTACTATATTCATGCAGCACAAGTGCTCTGTATTTTTTGGTCAGAAACTGTCGATAGCTGATTCATTTGTAGCTGTACATAACCAATTTCAAATTCAAATAAAATAACATTCAAAATTGCTCTTTTCATGCATATATATACTTATATGTTGGGAGCAACTGGGATGGTGTGTTATCTTTTGTTGATTTAAATTTTAGATGTTGAAAATGGGCTCAGCGCCTCTCTATACATTTGCAGGTGCTTTGTAGGTGACCCTACCAGATCAAACTCGGTGCATTAAAATTGAACACATTCGACATGCAACATAGAATCTTTCCTTAGTTTTAAATTTCGTGCATCTCAAAATTGTACTAATAAGAAGCCCTAGATTTGGAACTGAGTTCCTTGTACATCCCATATAGCGTAAGGTTCGTGGTATTTAAAAAAATAATGTGATTAGTAAAATAATATATACCACAAGGGGGGTAGGGTGTGAACTTTAAACTCAAATATATGGTGGTGTACGAGCAGCATTGCCCTAAATCATTTAGACACCGTTTGCAGGTCAGAATAAAATATTCAAGAGTTATTTTATCGGTATAAGAATTTTCTAGTACGAACGACTGTAATTTTGCTATCCATGATTTAGCAACATAGTATATTTCATCCGCCTAAAAAAAATAATTTAAAAACCGAATATGATATTTTATTCTAAATATTTGACTATACTTCTCACCACCCAAATATATAATTTTTTAAAATAAATTAAAATAATATATATATATATATATATATATATATATATGGAAAAAATATTTATACAACACAGCCAAGTTTTGGAAGAGGTTGCATGATACGAGTGCATGATGTTGTAAAGGACAAACCCATCAATCAGGTTGTGGACTTTGTACAGCAACATGCCAATGTTCTCTTCTGCAACAAAACAAAACAACCAAGAGGTGGCCCGTGACAAAGTGTGACACAACGTGACTTGAAGTGCAAGTGAAGGGATATTACAACCTCTGACTCTTGCTTCGTTTTGGTTGCCTCAAAAAAAAAAAGAAAAAAAAAAAAGAAAAAAGAAATTCTACATGTGATAGTACAAGTTGTTTGCATTGAGTTCATTGCACATTTAACAAAGCCTTTCTCCATAATCTTCCAATGTGAGAGTTTCCCTATTCTAACCTTTTCATAATTTAATGCTCTTTCTCGCAACTAGACATTGGTCTTTTTTCATTGGTGATAGAATTTGAACTCAGAAACTTGTATAATGGTATGTGAAACGATTGATTATCTTTTAAACCTCAAACTGCTGGATAATAATATATTTGTGTTTTTATATTCAGCACTATCTATTGGGCCGACAAAGCTCTAACTAAGTCAAGTGGCAATCTCGTGTCAAATATATCTAGTGAGGATGATCGGCTCATTCTTCGTTTATTTCTCATAATAGTCTTCTTCTTTAGCTAAAATCAGATGTCTCAAATTAAAATTTCATCCTTTGGGATGTAGAAATTTATTTGAACTTCTTGCTTTACCTAGAATATCTTAAACTCCTGTTCGTCAAACACGTACTTTCAAATTTGTAAGTAGAGAAGCCATCTGAGGAACGAGGCAAATTTGGCACTTGAAATGTGACTACGATTTCGTTTGGGATGCGGGGAGATTGCGTTACGTGTAGTAAGAAAATACGTTGAAAAAATATACTGTTTGTTTCCGTACGTAATATTGCGTTCTGCATATCGCGATGAGTCGGTTATCATATATTTTTTTGCGGTCCAACCGGAAAACGCAGAAACATATCCCTATATACTTTTTTCTCAACTTCATTTTATCTAATAGCGTTTGATAGGGCTCAATACCAAACTAAGGCTAAGAACTGCGACATAGCGTTGGCATCAACAAAAAGTTTCAACAATAAGATAGGTAGCCTCCTACCAATATTCTCAACAACATTCTTAGTTGATGGCCACTGTTTGTCTCTCTTAATTTTAGCCTAACATTTGGGCCTACAAGATCCTTAGCTTGAGAAGTTTCTCAGAATAGCTTTCTACAGCAAAGTAAAGAGGCTTTCCAGAGTGGCAAAGCAGTAATCTGGGCAAATTACTTTGACTCTGATTAAAAGCATTTTTCAGGCTTAAAATTCCATCATTAAATGTGGTATTAGTTTCAATTTTCTAATTGTTTCCTCTGTAATGGGAGTTTTCACAACATAAGTTAATAAATGAATTAGCTATCCCCTTCCTATTCCCACTTCAATATAATACAACAAAGGCATTTACTGATGGAATTTTAATTGATTCTTCTTATCTACATTTTCACAAAGATCATTTTTCAGGCTTAAAATTCCATCATTAAATGTGGTATTAGTTTCAATTTTCTAATTGTTTCCTCTGTAATGGGAGTTTTCACAACATAAGTTAATAAATGAATTAGCTATCCCCTTCCTATTCCCACTTCAATATAATACAACAAAGGCATTTACTGATGCAAATCTGATTGATTCTTCTTATCTACATTTTCACAAAGATCATTTCCCTTACCAAGTGTTGGTTCCCAAATTGGCTCTGACTAGTCATTGGATCTTATCCTCTATATTATTGCACTCCTTCAGTTTGTGACTTAAATAAGAGTTCTTTACTAAAGAAATTGCAAAAAGAATTGAGTTATGATACTTGCAATTATATTAATTAAGCATATACATTGGCTTAGCAAGAGAAGACCCCACAAAATTTGTCCACATTCCTAAGAGGGAAATGGTGTTGAAAAGTTGAGGTTTCAAGCACTCATTGAATAAATAAATGGATCCAAAGATCAAAAATGTTTGTCACATTAGGCAGGGGTTGGAGACAGATCATGTGGAGGGCCTTGACCTCCCAAATAATTTAATGCCTTTTTTTGACATAATTTGATGAGAGAAGACAATTGATGACAACCTTGCATACCAACCTTCCTTTCAAATCAAATCTATATGATTGATGAGTACAGTTAAAATGTTATTTTTATACATTACTGATGTGCTGATTTATTTATATCTTCTGCAATATAAGTCGATAAATCAAAAAAAAATATTGAAAATAATGATAATTAGTTAGATTTATACACATGTCAATTACTAAGGTATTGGCTAAATTTATATAGAAAATCAAAAAAGAAACCATCTCAAAAAAGGAAAAAAAGAAAAGAAAAGAAAAAAACTAACTGCTAACATCATCATGAAACATTATTTTCTGGTAAATTATATGGATCCTGTAACATTACTCAAATCTGTGATACCCAGAAGGGATCTTAAAATAATACTAAAAAGAATAAGAGACCAACCACTTATTATTGCTTGTACTTCTCCAACCTTCATATACAAAGATGCCCATCAATTTATTTAACCTTAGTGCATTTAACTCCTTTTCCCCCTCTTCTTCAAGCTCCTATTTTTATCCATGGAGCTATGTATATATATAAGCATTTGAGATCCATTGCTTGAGTGGCCACTTCTTTGCTGTGGTCCATCTTCACTCTTTTAATCAGAGAACAGCATGTGGGGCATGCTCTTGTGAGGGACAGATCACACATCTCCCCTTGTTGGATTTTGTGCACCAAATGGCTATTTGTGTACCTGTGAATAGCTTTTTCACCTTTCTTTTAATCTTTGTTATAGTGCTCAGATTCTCCCAGCCAAGTTTAGAAGCACGGGGAAAGCTTATTGTCTTGTACCTACATACAAAGATCCAATCTTGGCCACTTTTCTCATCTGGGCCCTGTTCATTTACCCCTTTCCCCTTCTCCTCCATTAGCAAAGCTTCGATGGTGGTGGGAAAAAGCCTAAAAAGGAGAAGAAGCTTATAAGCTACGCACACAAGATCCAAACTTGACCACTTTCCTCTCCAATCCATAGCTTTTACAGCTTTTATAGCTTTTAATGGTGGAAAGAGCTTAAGTAGGAAGAGAGGAAGGTCAAGGAGAAGAAGCTTATCACTCACAACAACAACAACAACAGCAACAACAACAACAATGTGGGCCTATAATGGAGTGTTGTACCATGTTCTAGGCCTTGTTACATGTGTTGCTTTGATATACTTCTCATTTGGGGATGTGGAGTTCCATTTCAAGGATAAAAAAGCGAGCTTTGTGGGGAGGAACGGGACCAGGTTCTACGTGGAGGGGAGAGCGTTCTACGTGAATGGGTGGAACTCGTATTGGTTAATGGATCAAGCTGTGGAGGAGGTGACGCGGCCGAGGGTCGGCGCAATCTTTGGAGCTGGTGCTAAAATGGGCCTCACTGTGTGCAGGACCTGGGCTTTTAACGATGGCTACTACAATGCACTCCAAGTTTCACCAGGGCATTTTGATGAGAACGTTTTCAAGGTATAATTTTGTGCTCTAAGAAAGTGAATTTTGGATGATTTATTTGAGGTTTTTGGTTTCTTTTTAATCTCTTTTTTGGGATTTTGAGGTATAATGTGGCTTGTGCTTAGTGGTGAGATTGTATTCAAGGTATTATATGCTCTATAATTGTTGTTTTTGATAATTTATTTGAGCTTTTTGGAGAAACCCTGTAAACTACTACTTGTTAGGGTGAGTCAGAGAAAAATATGGGCTCATTATTGTTGAATTGGTGTAGTGAAGGTAATATAAATGAAGAGGAGAAACCCTGATGTTTGCTTCCCATAGCTGCTACTATTTGTGCAATTTCTCAAATTCTTTTTTTTACTGTTTATTATTTGTGCTGATCAGTGGAGAAATACAGGCGCTGGATCGCGTAATCGTGGAAGCACAAAAACATGGAATTAGGTTGCTTCTAAGCTTGGCGAATAATCTCGACGCCTACGGCGGGAAAACACAGTATGTTAAATGGGCATGGGAGGAGGGGATCGGAACGAGCGCCTCGAATGATTCCTTCTTCTTCGATCCATCTATCCGCGGTTACTTCAAAACATATCTCAGAGTAAATACTCTCTTTCTCAAGATTAGTTTTTAAACTGTTGTTTTGTTTTTTAATCCCTGTAAAGTTCATTCGGCGTGTAAATGTATCTGTATCCATTCTACTTCCTGAAAATAAATGGCCAAGGGTGGTGTACGAAATAAGTGTATTGTGAACTCAGTTAACTTTCGGTGTATTTTACATTCATATTTTACGTTCTTTCAGTGTATTCTGTTTATTCCTTTCTCAGACGCTGTTGACGAGGAAGAACCACTTAAACGGGATCGAGTATAAAGATGACCCTGCGATCTTTGCGTGGGAGCTGATGAACGAGCCAAGATGCATGTCTGATGCATCTGGCGATACGCTGCAGGTAAGTTCAATTGTTGAAACCAATAATACGCCTATTGATGCTCCCATACATTTCTTTGTATTAGTTACAATTCAAATTTGTTCTTGATCAGAACATTCTCTTCAGTGAATAAGCAGAGATCCTTTCTCTATTCATGATGTACCTTTTCGAAGTATTTCTTGTTTATCTTCTTTTCCTGCCATAGTCAATCAACATCTCCAACTAATGGCAAGCTTCATCAATTTTACTTTTGTTGATCTACGCAGGGTTGGGTCGAAGAAATGGCAGCATATGTGAAGTCGATCGACAAAAACCATCTTCTGACAATCGGGCTCGAGGGGTTCTACGGTCCATCATCTCCGTCGGAGAAGCAGAGCGTGAATCCTGGGAAATGGTTCGGCACTCTCGGATCGGATTTCATTCGGAACTCCAAAGTTCCAGATATCGACTTTGCCTCTGTCCACGTTTATCCCGATAGTTGGTGAGCAATAATCTCACTCATGTTGACGTGTTTTTCCTTTTCGATTCCATCACGTATTTATAGATAATTTTTTCACATTCATGTAACTGTAGAAGTATCCAATTTAACTCGTACATCTCTACAGAATCTGAATTTTCATGCGCGTGTTCGAAAACTTGATTTGTTATCATATTTGTATTTAGATGATTTTTTTCCTTTCCTTTTTTTGCAGGTTGGTGAATGCAGATCTCAATGAGAAGATAAACTACATCTCCAAATGGGTTATCTCTCACATCGAAGACGGCGACAAAGAGCTCAAAAAACCTGTCTTGTTCACGGAATTTGGGCTCTCAAACAAGAACAAAGACTTCGATCACTCGCACCGAGATGTGTTATACAAGTCTATATACGATATAATCTACGACTCCGCAAAGAAAAATGGAGCAGGGGCTGGTGCCTTAGCTTGGCAATTCATGGCCGAAGACATGGAAGAATATAACGACGAGTTCGGGATCGTCCCCCATGCGAGGCCTTCGATGTACGTGTTGATAAAGGAGCAATCGTGTAGGCTCGCCGCATTACGATATGGACCAGATTCTATGAAGAGTAAACCTGGAAATATATGCGAATGACTTCAAAATGATATAAGTTTTGTTTTTTGTTCAATTTTTGATCGATTCCCCTTCGCGGTGTTTATACTCGTTTCTTCGAGAGCATATGGTCTGTCTTAGGATTTTGCATCATTTCATTATATAACTTTTTTTTTTCCTTTTTTTTTCTTTAAATTTGTTGTGAACCAAGATATCATGTAAGTAATAGAAAGTTAAGAGATTTTTCGTGGTTGTTACCGTGGAAGCTTGATTTCTTTGTTTATGGTTGAAATCACGAGCAACTAATCGCAGATGCCGTGAGTTGCTCTTTGTAGCTGAAGCCACTCTTTTTAAATAAAAACTCGGGTAAATGTCTGTGTGTGATTCCAAATTGCAACTTGGTCGCGAATCTTTCAGTTAACCGGATTACTATCTGAACTTACTAATTTCTTGCAATATCATCTGCACGACTACGAGCGGAAATAAGAGTGCATTACGAGATGAAATTGCAAGAAATTCGGTAAGTTACAGAGCCTAAACTGTACTGGCGAAGGCTTTAGGAGCCAAAACGCAATTCATCGACGAAATTAAATTACTCGCACTACAGATGACAACTCCGAATAACAATAACAACAGTACTAATGTATTAAGTAAGATCACTTGTGGAGTTTAGATACAAGCTAGATATATAATCCAGCTATTTTATTCCAAACTGCCAATTTTTACACACCATGACAGTCCCTGATATACTTCTTTAAACATTCCTTTGATTACATATCAGACACACACACATATGCTGCTCATTTGCCGCAAGTGCAATCCACACAAGCACAGCTAGCACCGCACTTGCACTTGCCGTCGTGCTCGGCGGCAGCAGGGGCCTCGACGATGCTGTCGAAGTAGCTGTACAAATTAAGCAAAAGAATCATGTTTGGATTTTGATTTTGAAACACTGATTTTGATAGGTTCTTCGATGCCAGTTCGATATAAATTTGCAGAGGAAGATACCAAAGATCAATAACATAAATATATGAATCATAACAAAAGCACGCACGACCGTGCGAGCCTAGGAGAGGGAGATGCACATTTTTAGGAGTAAAAATGTAACAATCTGACCCACTAGCATTAATAACTCGTTGGATTCTGAACTATCAATCTAAAATGCGCAAGCATAGTCATTGGCATAACCGTCAGTTCAAGATGTTTTAATTACTCAGCTATTATTATTAGGATTCATGATCCATATATTTTTATCCATAATTCTTTTTTCTATCCAATGTGGGAAGGTGTTACATAAAATAAAGAAATGTTAGAGAATCAAAATGAATACCTTTTCTCAGTCTCAACGATTTCCATGCCGTAGCTGTTTCCCTTCTTCCTGCATATATATATCGTGCCAAGTTTTGAACTTAGTACGAGAAAAAAAAAGAAAAAATTCATACATAGCTACAATCCAAATACTATCCTGTGTACTTCGCAAAATCTTTATTACTTTTTTTATTTTATTTTTTTAGAATGGAATTATATCTCTATACTCGTTACGACTCAAAATTAGAGTTTTGTGGAATTATAAAAGTTACAAACACCCTTGAGATTGAAGGGAGCCAAAACACAGCACATATGAGTAAGGAACAAGGTTTAGGTTGGGAGTGTTTTGGATTTGAGTCTCAATACAGGGGACTCCAGAATAAGAACGGTTATCGAGGAACCATAAATAAATGAATTCAGTAACTTCGATCAATCCGTAGCATACGTGTGGAGTTCACGAAGTATGTTTGACTCTACTGTAAGGTATAGCATTGTTCGATAAAGTATGATCTATAAAGTGTTATTATAAATATGCATGTAAAATCATGTTCTCTCTGCGGCNATGTTTGACTCTACTGTAAGGTATAGCATTGTTCGATAAAGTATGATCTATAAAGTGTTATTATAAATATGCATGTAAAATCATGTTCTCTCTGCGGCACACAAAAGTAGAAGTACGTAATAGGAGCTCCTGCTTTCGCATCTTAAGATACAATTTTTTATATTTATTACGGCGGCGCAAGATTCAAACTTTTCTATTTGTCAAGCGCTCTTCTAAAGATATATAGGAGGAGGAGAAGAAGGGCAGGCGGAAGGAGCACACTCACACGCACTGGCTCTTGTCAGCGCAGTCGCAGTTGCCGCAGGTGCTCGACATGGCGAAAGATGAGAGAGAAACGAGGCCTGGTTCGCAGAAGTGTTTACTAAATTACTACTCAGAACTTTTTAAGTATAATATGCTCTTCTGAGGAGGTTGGATTTGGCCTCTATTTATAGCCATTCGATACACGAGGGTTACCAACTTACCATTCATTCAAAAGGTGCGTAGTTTCGTACGCGCCACACGCGCGCGCGCGCGCGCAAGTTGCTTTGCGTAGCTTTTGCTTCTCCGTGCCAACCACACGCCAGAGCGCAGAAGCATACGAAGGAATCTCAATAATTGAGAGGCGCATGCATTAGCGCAAAGGGTGATTGTAGTCTCAGCCTCAAATGTTAACGTCGCCCCCCACAAAGATTAGGGATAAGCTCACGAAACCCCAAGTGTGGTCACCGTCGCCCTTGATATGACTTTTGATATGATTTTTCGGAGGAATTATATATGTATTGCGTCAAGTATCATTTCACTGTTTTTTTTTTTCGAATGCGGCTACTGTGCTATCGAAAGTATCGATTGTTTCAAGTGCTTGATGCTATCGAATTTTTCATTGCTGGATATATTTCTTTGGCTATTTTTATTCGTTAAATTATACTATTCAACTAACCACCCACTTAATTCTAAAAATCTAGTAACCGCACATTCTTTTATTCAAGAACCGAAAATCTAATAGCACAAAGCACTTGATATTATCGATAGTATTGTAGTATAATTCACTTTCCTTAATCCATTTTGCTGGTTTTTTCTATTGGAGTATGCCACACAAATGTTTTGAGAGAGAGAGAGAGAGAGAGAGAGTTGCGTGTGCTACAGATTTCGTGAAATCAGCTAAAAGAGGAAAGCTTTGGTGCGTGGAGATTGTTTGGAAGTATGTGGGTCGTCATTTTGATATTTGTAGTACTCCTGGGATCTCTTTGGGATTGTCTAAGAAAACTTACACACACACGCATGGGTAACTGATGATTTACCCCCTCAGGATGAAAAACAAAGAAACTCGAGATTGCTATTGGTTTTATATAGCCACCACTAAAAATGTTGAAACCGAATGGGGCCCTTCCTGTTGAATTAGAGGGGCCACACTGTACAGTGTACACAGTGGGAGCCGACTGATCCAACGGTTTTTGCCGCACCAGCCAAAAAAATTAAAAAGAAAAAAGAAAAAAGATTGTTGCTGCCGCTACTGCCATTTCTGATGCTTCCACTGCCACAACAATCATATTATGGCCGCAATCATAATCATCACCACTTCTCTGCCACCATCACAAGTCGTAGCGGCTGCAGCCGCAGCATTCCACTACTGTTCCCACCGCCACCACCGCCGCCGTTGCCACCACCAGCTTATCTCCCAAAACCTCAGTTCAACCACTTCGCATTTTCCTTTTTTCTTTTAAAAAAAATTCTACTCTGTTTCCGATAGAAGAAATTCTTCAGCGGTCAGATATGTAAAACTTCAGATTCTGGATCCTTACGGGAGACAAAGAATGAATGAGACATAGCTACCATCTACGACATTTCGCAAAGCAAATTTGCCGAAACTGAAATATAACTCGAATGAAGAAACTCGCTCCGATACTGTGTAGAGAGTCAGTCTTACAAATAGCTTTCCTCTCAAAAGTGATGATCAAGTAAAAGGTACAAGGAAACAACATTACACACAATCAGAAGAATTCTCAAAAACAGGAGAGGAATCATCTCAACATGCCAATCTATGGAGAAGGGAACAAAGAGCTGAGGGGGAAAGCCAAAGATCAGAGGTTAGAAAAGAAAAAAAGAAAAAAAAAAAAGAAAAAAAAAAAGAGGCTAGTTCGCTCGGGTCGTAAA
The DNA here is from genome assembly GCF_001540865.1 of Ananas comosus. Taxonomy (NCBI): domain Eukaryota; kingdom Viridiplantae; phylum Streptophyta; class Magnoliopsida; order Poales; family Bromeliaceae; genus Ananas; species Ananas comosus. The sequence goes on from NC_033636.1 coordinate 9,761,246, forward strand.
GGTATACGAAAATTTTAGACGCGAAGTGAAACAACGTCGCCCAAGATATCAAAGAAATGATTTAGGTTGATTTTCTCCTTTCCAGAGTAAATAGCTTCTGCGCTTCCACCCGTGGATCCCTGGGCAGCCATCTCGACAAGCATATATAGCTTCTTAATAGGCATCTGTAACCATCCCAAATTTAGTAAGAATGTGATAAAAATTGATCTGTTTTCTTGAAAAGAAAAAAAAAACAAGGAAAAATGGAGATGAACAAAGTCTGCAGTAATAAGAGAAGAAAGAAGGTTACATCATCCAGGGCCTCAGCAGCCGAATCAATATCATAGTCGGTAAAAACGTCGAGATGTTTCAATACCTGCAAAAGGCAAACGAGATAAGATAAAGGCAACGTTAATCCTCACAAAGCCAAAACTTGCCGTAGGATCTAAATGATTGTAAGATCATGGCAGCTAACTTATATATTGAAAAAAAAGAAACATAATAAAGTACACAAATATATTGGTCCCCTGGGTTGAAGAAGTATAATAGCAGTTTATGGCCACTTTTACGGCCACCGCTCAAGTTCCTGCTACTAGCGCTATTTTCTATTTCAAATCTTCACCAGTCCAGTTCTTTATGTTTTCTTATCGCTTTAACATGAAAATTGTACTATTACTACTTTGTTCCTACATCAAACTCTTGCTCCTAATATGGCAGTGCTGAATATAATAAGGCTTGTAAACAATATGGCTACTTGTATACATCGAAATTCATTTTATTATTTTATTTTATTTTTTACCTTCTTGGCATCTTCTTTGTGCAGTTTGGGAACATGATACGTGACAGAGAATGCATCACATATACCAAGAGACTCTAGAAAGCCCACTTCACTTGTTGTTCCTATTACCATTAGGTTCTTTCCCTGCAAAATAATTTGTTAGACCCTGAAAGGAAAGAAGACAAGTAGTCCCATTGCTTCAACATGTAAACTGCATGCGAGAAGAATACTCTGTTGGTAAAAGTAAAATAAAAAACAAGAAAGAAGGGTTTACAATAAAAAAAAATAGGGTTATAATACAAAATTGGGAAAATAACATGTCGTCTTGATTTACTAAACTGGAAAAGAAGAAAAGGGAAACATAGTGCAAACCTTGGGGGGAAGCCTTTTGAGAAGGACCATCAATGTTTGTGAAATCAAATTTGAAAAGCGTGGCCCAATAGCTACATATTCCAGCAACCTGAAATATATAACATGATACAAAAATCAAAATAAAAAATAGAAGCATACAGAATTTAACTTGTCTAGCATGTGAATTGAAGTCCTGGGTCCGGGATCTCTTGTAAGTTATGAAAGAAACAAAATTCATAAACATTTCATAGAGCTTTGTTATTATCATACAATTAATTATGCAAGATCCTTATCTACCTAATAGTGTCGCATACTAATGAGAAACTCAAGTAAACAGAAGAAAATTAGTTACCTTTCAATGTCATCAAGAATTATGATGCTTAATTGAGATTTGTAAGCATCCTCAAAGACCTGCATGATAAAGGCATCACAAGGTTATGTATATAGGAAAAACAGGCGTGAGGAATTTTGGGATTCTTGTTTAATTCAGGTCTAGAGACAACCACAAGGAAAAGCTCCCACATAGATCCATAAACTAAATTCACATAAAAAAAAGTTAACCAAATCATTTCCAACAAACCTTTACAATTTGTGCATTTTTGCTGCTCTCACTAAGGCCAATCATTGTTTCTGCAGATATCTAAGGTCATAAAATGTATCAACATATTAGTTCCATTTATACCATTAAAAGTAGTATCAATTAGAGAATGAGAAGGAAACTTACAATCTTCACATAGGGGAAATCACTGTCAATACCTACTGTAGCAGCCATTGCTGTCTTACCACTGGGCAAAAGGCCAAAAAAAAAATAAATTAGAGAACAAAGATTCCCAAAAGAGAAATATACAATACGTAATAGAGAATTTTACCTGCCAGCAGGGCCTTCGAGAAGGCATGTAAGAAGTGGGCTACCTTTGCTTACTTTGACTTGCTCAACAAGAAGCATAGCTCTTTGATAAATGTGTTTGTGTCTCTCACCGCAGTCGACAATTCCATTGAGCCTACATAGATAATGCTAAGTCATGAAGCAAGTGATAGATGCGCAACTGTCATATAAAGGCCCCAAAAGATACAGTGGATATACTATCACTGCTTCAGAATATGGTTTAGAGTTAACTATTGGGCATGGTCTTGGAATTTTTGCTAGACAGCGACGAGAATGATTCCAATTTGAAACTGTGGTATAATATTCCCAGTTTAAAAGTCATAATGAATGATGAAAAAAAAAGTACCTGCATCGTTCAAGATCATCTGTGGAAGCACCAAATGCAGGAACGATCTCATGAAGAGCATGCAGGAAGTCATCCATAGTGACTTTAATGCTCTCTTCATCCAGAGGCTTTGTAAGGTCATCCATGCTTATTTGCCGGTTCAAAGCGAATGAGACCGCACTTTTGACAACACCTTCCAGCTCAGCTCCGCTGTAATTCTTTGTACGAGCAGCTTCATTCAGAAAATGAAAAAAGGCCTTATAAATGGGCATTGTCAATCTATAATCTCAGCTTTCTGGAATATCTAGCAAATCATATATACCAACATACAGACATATATTGTGCTACAAATAAATACTTATTCTTTTTGACAGTAATATACTAAAGAGACATAAATTAGATAAAACTATCCATGAAAAAGAGGATTGATGCATCAAAAGTTAGCAGTATGCAAGTATCAGCCATAAGTAGCTAGTTGATACAGACAGCAACCTCCAGAAACACTGGAGCACTCGGACTTTAGGTATGGTATCTTCACCTTGACCTTCTTATTGAATAATGTTTTAAATGTTTCCTCTATTAGCTTTACGGAGCTCTCAATTTCCTTTACTGAGTGTTTGTCGTCATTTAAGAACCATAATAATGAAAAGCTGAAGCAAAAAAAAAGAGCACATACCAAGCTCTTGAAGGCTCACATCTGGAGCAAGGAAAGAGTTCTCTTTCATTTTATTTGTATGTATTTGAAGAATTTGCAGACGACCATTTTCATCAGGGAGGTTTATCTCAACATGAACCTCCAAACGTCCAGGCCTAGAAATAAAACGTGGCGAAGAATTAACAATATGAGAATCATACCGCAGTAATCTCTATATTCAGGACTAAATAGGTCTTCCGCATGGCCTCACAAATTCGACGATCATCGCAACACAAAAACAGTATGTAAATGCTAAGAGTTTTTTCTAAAAAGAATAGCAGCAAAAAATATAAAGCATTTTTACAAAATTTAAATATCTGTTATCAAGTACATCATTTAAACACTTAATAATAATAATACACCAAGGTATTCTAATCCAGAATATCTTATAGTGGTTTATGTACCTTTATTTTTTCCAAATAGAAGTATCTTGCAAGCTTGCAACTTAGTTAAGCAGTACAATCAAGAAAGAAAAGAAGTTTACCTTAGCAGGGCTTCATCGAGTAGATCCTTTCGATTTGTCATCCCAATAAGCAATACGTTGTTTAATGACTCAACACCATCTATCTAAAAAGCAATGACCTGGTCAGCATTCATATAACTACAGATAGAAAGGTAGATTAGAAATCCACTAGATTTTACCTTTGTAAGGAGCTGATTCACAATGCTGTCATGCACTCCTGTGCCATCCCTTGTTGACCCTCTAGACTGTATATTCACATCTCAAATTCAGTGCAAAAATAAAACACCATGCATAAAAAGAAGTTATATTAAACAGGCAGCTCGTAAGTTATTATGATCATAGAACTTGCAATTTATCAGTAAACAGTTAAAGATGAATTACAAAAATAAAGGAGCTAAATGCTTCAAACAACTCCAGGTGTCTGACCCTGTTTCAGCTGATAATATAATGCTTCCAATGGAATTTTCCTATAATAAAGACTATTCCTAGCTTCTTTTGAGAGGGGAAAAAATGTTAAATGAGTAGATGATAATGAAGAAAACGGTATAAAGCGTTTACCTTACAGATAGCATCAATTTCATCAAAGATGATGACATGGAGGTCACTCTGATCACCTGAGACAAGTACAAGGCATGAAACACCAGAAAACACTAGAAATTCTAGTTGGCACAGAACACGGAGAAATGTATTGAAAGGAGCAGCATGCCTCGAGTCCTCTGGTCATTTTCAGCATCAGCAAATAAATCTCTCACATTTTTCTCTGTTTCTCCAACAAATTTGCTCAAAACTTCAGGCCCGTTTACAATCTACAGGTTGACAAGGCAGGATTACAGTTACGAATACAGAAGTGTCCTTAACCGGCAGCAAAAATGGCATAGATTTCGAGAGGAAATATTGTAATAAAAACTTATTAACAACTATAAAAGGCTAAGTACAAAACATTCCAACCGTCTGGAAGCTTGATACCCGAATTATAAAATGTCCAAGCATGACATCAACAAGCTCATGCGTTAATCAAGCATAACAAAATGAGAATAAAATGCTGCACCCAGTCTAATACAATATATATCTGAAGGAACTGGATGCAAGTATAACATATCTTAACAAAGAATGCATTAATTGATAGATCTCAAACCTTGGGTTCCTTCCCATTCAACAGCTTCCCAATTTGACGAGCCATAAGTGTCTTGCCAGTACCAGGAGGCCCATAAAGTAGCATTCCCTTCACATGCTTGATACCCAATCTGTAGGGCATTGCCATTAAAAGAAGCTTGAAACAATATATTGCAACGAAAAACAGAGAACTTCAAATCATTCAAATGACATCAAGCCCTTACTTATTGACAACATGAGGGGGGAAAACTCGAGAAGCAAATGCTCTTCGAAAGATGTCTGCAAATTCAGCACTTAATCCTCCTATCCCCAACTTTTCCAAGTTGAACTCCTTCTGTTTGAAAAGCTTGCTGCTAGCAGCTTCCCGTTGATTGACAATCTGAAGCAAAACCACAGAATTCATGCCAAACAAGTTATGACTGGCCATGCCTAGAGGGAATCACCAACTGCCTAAAGATGGTAATCAGCAATTATATGCAAGAAAAACTAAGGAATAGAAAAGAGGACCTTAATTCCCGAGTTTTGAGAAGCTTCAAATATGATGTATGTATCCATGGAGATCATTCCTCTCTCCATTGGTCTAGAAGTCTCTTGGCCCTCCAGCATAGCCTGATTGACTGTGAAGATGTAATTCGTTCCATAAAATTCAAAGGAAACCCTTTGACCAGTCGTCATAACCTGCACAATAATTCAGGCTCCTTCAGAACTTATCTACCTGAAATGACCTGTAAAAGAACTTAATTCCTCGACACTTTTGGCTCGTGTACAGTGTATAAGAAAGGAAATTATATCTTATTCGCCATAAGCAAGCAGATAAGAAGGTAGTGAAATAAGAAATGATCAGCAAATTGGATAGTAAAGGCTTGAGAATATGCTGCAGAAGGTAGTGAAATAAGAAATGATCAGCAAATTGGATAGTAAAGGCTTGAGAATATGCTGCAGTGCATGAAAGAGTTTATCCCTCAGGAGAACAAAATGCATTATTAGTTACAACGTACTGCAGCATTAGCATTCCGTAGCAACGACAGAAAATGATAGGTCTCTTTACCTGATCAAGAAATCTTTTTCGAAGTTGTTGGGCAAGAACAACAGCATCCAACTGCAAAGCAAATCAAACTTATGAATTAGTGCAACCCAGATTGAGTATGAAATAAGTTAGAATTACACATGAATTTCAAGAGAGAGGCATACTTCTTCAGTCCTATTAGACTTTCCCTTCACAAATTCAAGTTCCAGAGTAAGCAGTGCTAGCTTGAAATCATCAGGAGGGACAAAACTAAACACAAAATAACCATAAAAAATGAGAAGAAAAATCGACTATAGAAATCCACAAAATAGAGAACTAAAGCTCCCATACCTGCTAACAGATACCGAATCACCAGCAGAAACTTTAGCATGGCGTCGTTGGATTGCATTTAAAGCAATACGACCATCAACAACAGCATCATGAGCAGTATGAATTTGTCAAGGACCACACCACAGTAGAATTAATAGACAGTCAAATCCAAGAAAAGAAAAAGAATATCAAATATGCAACAGCCGATGGAAACTTATTATCATCTAATAGATGGAAACTTATTATCATCAATTAGATGATAAGCGTTCAAAATTAACAAAACAGAGTGCAATCAATTCTCCTAAAACTGCTTCAATTCCTCATGTCCCATACAAAACAAGAACTTACAGACGAATCAAAATGCATGAGCCCGAGAAATGACGACTGATTCGTGTTCATGTCAACAAATACGATTCTAAACAGCAATGTAAGTAATAATTCGAAACTAGAGTGCGGATCTATGAAAAGGATATCGTAGGGTGAGGACGAAGGAATCGCCGACCATGGCGAGGACGTGCTTCGATCCGGAGACGGCGAACCTGCGGAGATCGGCGGGGGAACAGTAGGCGAAGTTGGTGAGGGCGAGCTCCTGGCTCGGCGTGCTCGTTACGATCATCGACGCCACCGCCGCCGCGGGGGGGCCGGAGCCATGGCCGAATCGCGCCATGGGAGGTGCGAGTGGGGAGAGAGGGGGAGGAGGGAGACGATGGATCGAGGCGAGGGGGATTCAAGAAGGGGAGAGAAATGGAGAGAGAGAGAGAGAGAGAGAGAGAGAGAGAGAGAGAGAGAGTTTGAGATCGAAGACGAGGAGAACGAGGAGAGAGAGAGAGAGAGAGAGAGAGAGGGGCACGATGGCTTCGACTCGAAGGTAGTTTTTCCCCTCTCGATAAAAAAAATATATGAACCCCCTCAGTTATCAACAAATTTTGAATTCGGCCCCTTCAATTTTCTTTTTGTTAATATTTTGAGTTCGCAATACCGACTTCTATATCTCGCCGATTCTACAGCAAAGTCGGCGGCGAAATGCCTCTCGTCACCGAAATTAAGGTCAAGCGCCGACTACAAAAGACGCCCGGTAGGGTCGATTATGGGCTTGGGCCTAGTCAAAGGCCCACAGGGAGGCCCAAAGGCTTCAAACCCAAAATTGGCTTCATGAGCCCATAGTCCAAAGAGCATAACCCACATCTTTTATATAAACAAACAATAAGAAAACTTTTTATCCTAGTTAGGATTTGGAATGGCATAGAGATTACATTAATACGTGCAATGTACGTAACATCCAACTCCGTGTATCGCAATCAATAGTTATGATATTTTTTGACAATCGAAAAATACAGAAGCATATTTCTATTTTATCTATGAACCTTAATACCAAATAAAACCTCCAATACTAGCCATAGAAATACAAGCACTACCACATTTACGGAAAAGTTTTTTTCTTTTTTCTGTTTTCCTGTGATCAGCTAAATTAAAGGATTACTTGTACCATCTTACTTGTTCTTTCTATTAGCTAAATGCGAGTTGATTTAGTTAGATCATCTTAAATTACTTCAAAAAAAAAGACCAGATGTAAGAATAGTTCACCTGTTGCAAAACTGTTAAACCATCAGTATTCCAACATTAAGGCATCTGGATATGTTCAAATGCTAGTGGGTAAACACTGGATAGGATGGAAAGGAAAATGGCCAAACCCATTCCTTATCCTCTTATTTTTGCGCAAAGATAATGCGAACTTGCTAAAGCACATTTCCTTTGTGCAAAATAATGCTAATGCATCCGTGAGAGGGGAATTATAAGTGAATTTTGGATTACGGAAGAGTTCATGCACCAAGAAAGTTACATGTGAATTTCGTGTTTAAAGTAGTTCACAACACAGCTCACTACAAAGAGATGGTAAATATAACATTGCCTTCATTCACTTCATCAAGGCCAAAAAATAGGATTAGACTTGTGCCAAAAAGTAGGTTGCCTTCCATGTTTTCCGAGACCGTATTGTCTCAACCCCACCCCTGTAGCCAAATTTATTTACTAAATAAATGCAGCGGATAACGTGCTACCTTTTTCTCAAAAAAGAAGAAGAAGAAGAAGAGTTGTGCCACCTAAAGTAGCCAAAAATGAGTAGTGTACCGTCACTTTCTTTCATAGATATTGGACCGTTCCGAAACAAAAAAGCCAAAAATTTGATGATTAATATTTAAAATTTAATTACTTTATATTTGCAGCTATATTTATTTTTTAAAAAATAAACAAGACGATAGCATATTATTATTTTTTCAAATAAATTTTTTTTAAAAAAATTTATACGTGACTTCTAAAATATTCATTAGGGCTTTCATTTTAGTATATAACATTCCAATCCGAGTTGAATTAATATGGGAATTGAGCAAAATAATATGTTAAGTTAACCCCACATAGTTCATAAAAAGTGAGACCAAATTAGATATATCCTCTCAAATGTTATCCTCTTGTTTAGTTGCGAGTTATTCATTTCATAAACAATAGTTCATTTATAATTTCCACATCAATTAGTGGCAAGCAATGTTGGGCGAGAAAGAAAAAGGTAGGTTAACAAAATAAATGAATACATAAATTGTATCTAGGGGCTAAATATCCATGTGAGCTAATGCTCACAATGTTCTAACTAGCGAGCAAAAATGGAGAAACCTAAGATTCGTAAAAGAGTTAAGGTAATACCATGTAATGGTCATGCTTCATAATGCCTTTGCTTTGCTACAATTAGTTTTTCATGAAAACTTTTTTTTTCCAAAAATAGTTTTTCATGCTTTGTTAAGAAACTAATTAAACACCCTTTTATCATAATATCTTTTTCCCACTTCGTTTATATTCTTTTAGAAATAAACTTAACTAACAATGTGAATCAATTAGGATTCAAACTAACTTGGGACCTCAGATACCAACCATCAACCTTTTTACCACTTGCGCTAGAGACGATCGGTCTTATCAAAATATCTTAGTCCAAAGTGTTAGATGTAACCCATGTAATTTATGTAAGGCGATTAATTTCTAATGATACAATCGATCTAACGATTAGAAAACATGATAAATTAAAATGTTCTCATTTTAGGTTACAACACACACACACAAACTGAACATCAAGGATCGGAAAAACTGTGGTAAATTGTAGGCAAAAACAATAGTCTTAATTTGATGCAATGGAGGGCTCCTTTTTGATGGATTATTATAGCATGATAGCTCAACCACTTGGATATATAACTCTAGTACCTAAAAATAGATGCACAACTACCACGCGTCCAATAAACTCCAGCTATATATTAAGTTGTCATTTATTTGAGAGCAAATATAATAAGATTTTCTATTTTGTTGTTGAGCCATCAATTATTTGACCTTATCCTGCCATTAATGACATTATGCAAGCTTGAAATTGGGCTCGTGCTTATGGGCGACTATGATCAGTGCCTTTAGGCTTATTTGGTCCAACAGTGTTGTAATGGAAAAACTGCAACTTTAGAGCTATAAATATAGAGCTGGACCAAGTCAAAAAATCACGCTCCAAACTAGGGTGACGTCCTATTTCCCAGAGAATCATCCATCCTAAACTACTAGAGGTGTACATTCAGTTGGTATTAATACAAATCATCAGCCAGAAGTATGAGATGTGTCTCAAGTTTCAACTGAGTTAGAATTATACAACGAGTAGAATGCAGCTTTTCAGCTGCCGAACGTTGTGGGTGGAGCGCGGCTCCCTAGTTCCCACAAGATCGGCTAAGACTAATAAAACGAGTCTCACTTCAAATACTCGTGAGTGTGTTTGAGCCTGACAAACACATCACAGCTTAAAGGAGGGAGGAATGTGACACATCTAGAATTTGAAATAATCTTATATATAAGGTATAATAGAACTAAAATTCTTAATATGACTACAGTATTTTAGGCGATAGCTAAGCCCAAAAGATTAAATGGGTCGAGCGTATTAGGGCGAGAGCAGTTTTAGGATGGATAACTTCTGGGAATTGAAGCATCGCAGCAGCTAAAAAAAGAGACCAAACAGGGCCTTTGGAGTTATTGGTCTAGGGGTTGGCGTGTATCATGATATACTTTGTTGATATAAACTATGAAAGGTCATGATCATTTGATAGGTTTTTTTGACCATCGTGCTACCTATGCATTGTGCATGGATAGCCTCGAGCTTATTCTTACTTAGCCATTAAGCGGTGTGCTAATCATTGAACTCAACTACTATAAGTACTCCATAAATGAATATATATATATATATATGCTACCGATAAATTCGATCGATCCACCTTCCTTCGATTCTATTACCTATTGAATCTTCTTCTCTTTCACATTTATTTTTCTAGTTAGGGGAGGTAATTATTGAAATATATGTCAACTTAACATTAATTTGATAGAAAAAATAGGGCCATTAGGTAGCAATTTAGGTCGATTAGAGTCCTTGGTGAGGGGAAGCAATTAGGGTTTTGTAGGCTAGGTTGATTTGACTACCACTTACATGAGTTTAGGGTGGAGTAGGGGAGAAATCAATGTTGACTTGTGGTTTTAGACTTCTTGTTTGCATGAACATTGTATTGGATATTAATATTAAATTTAAAATATTTAAACACCGTTTTCTACCGGCTTAAATTTCTAGAAAATAACAATTGTTTCGTATTATTTAACATGTTATCAGAGTAGGGGTTTCTGAATTCGAGTTATGTCAGTCTCCTAACATTATTAATTTTCTGACATTTAATTCAAGTTCTAAATAGAGAATATACTCAAAAATATAATTAATAAGTCAATTTTCATATTCGACAGCTTAGTTTGCATGATTTTAGCGTTTTACCTTTCATTTTAGATGTTTGAAAATCGAAGTGGCTGTTAAACGTATAATATTGGCCTGTCCTCAATATTAATTAAATAGAAACCTCGAGAGTGTGACTCGTACCAAACTAAATCTTCTTGCAGTGTATTAAATAGAAACCTTAAGGCATACCATACTCGGCTTTCATCGTATTAATATTTATGTATATAAAACTGACTCATCATCAAGGCTTTCTTATGAAAACACCCCCTACCCTAGTATTATTCATAGTCAACAACTAATTCTTCCTGCTATTCATGTATAAGGCGGAATATATATGGTTAATGCGATAGAGATCGGTCAGTGTGATGAGACATATCATTTTCAGATGACATCGCGTTCTCTCAATAGTTTGTCGAAAGCAACATTTGTGATGTAAAGTTTGGAGTACCAGGTTGTCTCAATAACATGTCCAAAGCAAAAGGATAGAGTACATTGTGTAGCAAAGCAAAATTCCAAATTTGAAAATCAGGCCTGCAGCTGAATTGGTTTGTTCAAATTATAAAGGATATTCAAATTCAAATTTGAATTGATCGATCGACTTTGGATTTGCTAGGATATATAGGGACAAAGCCTTAGTATAGGCTTTAGTTGTATTTGATATATTGTAAGGAAAAAATTACTTTTGTACCTTTGGAAACTTACTAAATTTCTTATTTACCTCTCATTTCAAATATATATCTGAATTTTTAATATTACCCCAATTTTGACCATTTATTAAAAAAGATTTTGATTTTAGGAAAAGTTTATTTCAAGGTGGTTATAAACATAAAGGTGTGTTCTAACAATTAAAGTTTCAAGTTAAAATACTCAAAATTGGACTCTTCAAAAATTCAAAATGTCATGTTTTCTATACCACTCAATTGCTCTTTCAACTAGTTTGTGAAACAGCTTTTTTACGCATTAAAAAAATAAAGGTTAATAGTTCAATAACCTAAACCCGCTCTATATAGAACTTTTGGCTTGGTCAATGAGAGGAATGAGTCTTTATAAACAACAAAAGTAGAAGAACCAATTTAAGTTGCTATTTTAGCGCGGATAGAGCTATGAAGGTTTTTAAATTACCAAACTCGAACAACACTTCTTTTAAAAAAAAAAAAAAAAGCTCCAATCAACTCAAACAATCTCAAGGTTTTTACATTTTCACTTTGGCATGATTCATTGATGGGTAGAAGCTAAGCCAACATTGACCACTGTTACTGCTATTCCTGATTCATTTACTCTCAAATTGATTCCCTATGTACAGGTAACATATATAACATAATTCGTAGTATTACTCTTTATTAAAATAACTTTTTAAGAATAATTTTGTACTCTTTGTGTCAAATCATTATCAACCTCGAAATACAACATCACTTAAGCCTCATTATAAGTATGGGACCGTTGCATGATAGGTAAGAAAGAAACAAATAAAGAAAGAAACAGCTAACATTCAATGAACCAATGTACTACTCCTGCTGCTGCTGCTGCTAAGTTGTATATATATATATATATATATATAGAGAGAGAGAGAGAGAGAGAGAGAGAGAGAGAGAGAGAGAGAACTAGGCTGGAATGCTATCAATAGCACCAAGAATTTGTTGCTATTAAGTTTTTGGTTCTTAGATGAAGAAACATACGGCTAGGATGATGTGGACCTTCTAGGGTTGAGTAAGTTGTTGGTTGAATAGTATAATCTAATGAATAAAAATAGTCAAAGGGTTAAATCTGTCGGTGAAAAACTCAATAGCACCAAATTCTTAGTGCTATCGATAGTATCTCATCCGGACTCTATATATATATATAGAGCTAGGCTACTATACTATCTATAGTACCGAGCTCCGATACTATAGTGTTGGTTTTCGATCTTAGGGCGTTCAAATCAATGATCCACACCGTTAAAACTGATCTATGGTATTTAAAGATTCTAGAAATAAAATTTTATATTTTTTCGATATAGTTTACTTTATGATCAAACTATTTTAAAATTGTCAATTTTCAATGGCTATTATGACGAGTTTGGAGTTTAACGGTGTAGAAGAATCTAAATTTCTTCAAATTTTGATAGAAAATATTTTAAACTATATAGATTAAGGTTAACATTCTTGATCTTGAATTTAAAAGTCCTATGCTCAAATTTTAAAGATTATTCAATTTCCACCGTCCATTTTAATCTAATTTATTTACTAAGTAAACGATATCGAAAAAAACTAAAATTTTATTCCTAAAAAATTCATATACCCTAGATCATACTTAACGGTGTGGATCTTTGATTTGAATGCCCTAAGATCGAAAACAAACACTATAGTACCGTAGCTCGGTACTATAAATAGTATAGTAGCCTAATTCTATATATATATATATATATATATATATATATATATATATATATATATATATATATATATTCTCTTATTATTTTCCAGCTACATATAGCTCGGTAATTTTTTATCAAAAAGCTACTTAATCCCATCAAGTGAATAAAGGTGGCTCGTCAGATCAAGTAGATCAAGAACCCTGTCAAATAATTGCAGACGCCCACCTTTAAAATATGAAGAACTGCAGATGATTGTAGAGGAGCAGAAGAAGTTTGTTTTGTCCAACAAACTTGAATTTTTAATAAAAAAAGTTGTTTTCAATTACACAGAGTGAAAGATCCTGAATTTGATTTGATTCTTTTCAGACTTCTCGTCTTATTAAATTTTATTCAATTTATTAACTAAAGCAATTGGCATTTTTGACCCATCACAAAATCTTGAGTTTCGCCCTAAAGTTGAATGATAATATAAAATATTAATACATTGTTTTCTATGCGTTGAACTATTTCACGTACATATATAGAAAGAGAGAACATTAAGATACGTAAGTTGATTCTAAAGCTCCCTCTATTTCATGAGTTCATGAATTAAATTTTCTCATGTTTCTTTATTTTCCTTTGTATTCTCGCTTTTGTAACTACTTGTGAAATGTTGAATGTAAGTATTTCAAAATACCATTCTTTGGTAATGTAAGCTTTTAAAAATTACGATTGTTTGACACAATTTAAGAACACAATTTAACATGATATCAAAGTATGAGGTAACAGATAATGAATTCAAGTCTTGCTAGGCCGCTAAATCACATTTGATTTTGTACCAATTAAATTAAGCTTGCGTATTAAGCTTCTAGAAAATTATTATTATTTTATATAATTTAATATGAGATTAGAGCAAGAGCTAATGAATTTGAGTCTCGCCAGATCCTAAATTTATTTAACTTTCTCTCACTTTATCAAAAATACGTCTTGGGTCGATTAAAAAATTCCGAGTCAAAACGTAAGGGAAAGTGCTGAATATAATTTAAGCTTTTGAAAAATAATGATTTTTTGACACACTTTAACATGAAATAATTCATTTAATCTCGACCATATATATGTGTGTGAAACTATTAAGATTATTATTGAGGGTGCATTTGTTTCACCGAAAGTAAAGAGAGATGAGCAGCAGTAAATATCTACTTTTTTTGTCTGGTTTATGTAACTCCATCTTTCGATTGAAACTCAAACTCTCTAAAATAACATAAATGACTTCAGCCATTCCCAAACCAAGGTCAATCACAAAACAAAAAAGTGAGAAATAAATAATAAAATTTTAGCCATCACTTACAAACAAGTAACAATGTTAAATAAGCTTTAATCTCACCACTATAGAACAAACGGCAAAAAAAAAAAAAGAAAAAAAAAATCTACACTCTAATTTATTCTGAAGTCTATATATATATAAACGTCACTTTCAGAAAACAAACAGGCTATGAGTTGCTTTTATTAGGGCATGTTTGGTTCGCCGAAAGTGTAGTATCGAAAGTAATACTTTTAGAAAGTGACGTCTTATTGGTTGTTTGGGTAACGAAAGTGAATGTAAAGTCACTTTACGAAAATGGGCTTATAAAGCGAGTTATAACTAAATCTCACTTTCTTGACTTCGGCTGAAAAAATTCAGAAGTCACCGAAAATGGAGAGCTTAGCTAAGAGGTTATATTTGGTCTTAACTTTAATATTTAAATTTATTTTAAAATTTTAATTTTACTTTAAATTTGAATTAAAATTATGATCATATTTTAAATTTTATTTGTTAATTAAAATTCAACATAAAATTTTAAATTCAAATTTATGACTTTATATTTAAATTTAAATTTTTAAATTTTATTTTTATTTAAATTTGAATTCTAGAATTTAAATTGAAATTTTAAATTTTAAATTTTAATCAAATTATTTTTAGTTAAGAACTTCAATTTGAAATTTGAATTCAAATTGTTCCAAGTATAAATTCAAGTTATTGACTGAAATTTAAATTTAAAATTTAAATTTTTAAGTTAAAATTCAAATTCAAATTTAAATTTAAATGTTAAATTTATTATTTATCACTTAACTTCATAATAAAGTTTCAGTCTGAATTTGAATTCAAATTATGAATTTAATGTTTGATTTGAATTGTGATTTAAACTCATATTTTAATTTTAATTTAAATATTAATTTAAATGTGAATTCATATTGGAATTCAGAATTTAAGATCAAAGAGTGAATTAATATATGATTCAAATTATATAATTCCAAATTTGAATAAATGTTCTAATTTTTGTGTTGAACTTTTATTTAAATTTAATTTCACTTATAAGTTATAACTTAAATTTTAATTCAAATTGTAAATTAAATTTATGTCTTTAAATTTTAATTATAAATTCAACTCAATTTAAGTTTAAATTTAATTTTAAAATGTAACTTTGAATTCTAAATATAATTTTAAATTTAAATTTTAATTTAAATTGCAGTATAAAGTCTTTTGTTTACATTTTTACCTCTTATATATTATTTAATAATCAAAAATATAAAATTATAGTTTTAATTTTTTTACTTGACAACCAAAACAATCAAACTAAAAAGTCATTTTTATAAAACACTTTAATAAAATGACTTTTTCCACTTCGGCCGACTTCTCGAGTTCGAATATGCCCTTAGTGTACTAAGTACTGAGTTGCTTTATGCTACATTGATACTTTGAACAATATATATATAATATATATAAGTATAAATATATATATATATATATATATAATATATAGAGAGAGAGGAAAAAATTTAGAATTCAACGGGTATATTGGTGACGTGGTGTAACAAATTAATCAAATATATTTTTTTAGAAGTATATGTCCCATCATAATTGTAAAAAAATATTTTTATTATATTTTTGTTTAAAAAAAAAAATACAATTGATTTATTATTGATAACGTAGTACAAGTGTGACAGTGTAGAATTCAGAGAGAGGGAGAGAGAGAGAGAGAGCGCGCGCGCAAGGTAAATAAAAAAAATGGTGGAGAAGAAACATGAAAAGACAGGAGGGTACGAGGCCGGCCAATGCGTACGTACCAAAAGCGTTTGACGCACTGCACACCATTTCATTTCACGTGGGGCCACCCCCAGGCCCCAGTATGAATCCTCCTCGAGAATAATACGAGTTGCAAAATGAACATTATTTACTATATATACTCTACTCCATCAGACCATCACCCTCTCTACTTCTCTGAATCTCCCATCCATCCATCAGTCTCTCTCGCTGGAGAAAGTCTTTGCTGTTACCGTTATTCTAAATAGAATTTATTTACAGCATCAAATCATTTGTATATCTTCCTCCTGTATTATATATATATATATATATATATATATTGAGCTTTTATGTTTTTAAAAATATCAAGTTATTGATGCTTGTAGATTTTTGGCCATTGGATTAGAAGATGTGCGGTTAGGATGGTGTGGGCCCTCTAGAGTTGAGTGGGTGGTTGGTTGAATAGCATAATCTAATGGGTGAAAATGATCAAAGACGTAGATCTAACGGTAAAAAATTCACAAGTACCAAGAGCTTGGTGCTTTTATTACAAGCACCATAGCCGGACTATATATATATATATATATATATATATATATATATATATATATATAGAGTTGAGCTAGAATACTATCGGTAGTAAACGAGTCGATTTACTATCGATTTGTTTTCGATGATAGAGCTTCCAAATTGACGATCAGCTCCGTTAAATATGATCTAAACCATTTAAACTACCTAGAAATCAAATTTCACGCACTTTCTATATTATTCTTTTATCCATCAAGTGAACAGAAAAATGAATGGCCGAAAATGAATACTCTTTAAAAAATGATGATAGGAGTCTTGTAATCAAGATCAAGAGTATAGATCTTGTTTTAAATAGTTCAAAAAATTTTCTAACAAAAATTCAATTGATTTGGATATCTTTACGCCGTTAAACGAGAAAACGCCTCTTATCGACCATTAAAATTATAAATTTTGAAACCCTTTGATCATTAGGCAAATGATATCGAAAAGATTTGAAATTTAATTTCTAAATACTTCAAGTGGTATAGATCATGTTCAACGGAGCCGATCGTCAATTTGGAAGTTCTATCATCGGAAATAAATCGGTAGTAAAACGGCTCGTTTACTACCGATAGTATTCTAGCTCAACTATATATATATATATATATATATATATATATATATATATATATAGTCTGGCTACTATACTATCGATAGTATCAAGCTCTTGATACTATTGAGTTTTCTATCGTTAGATCTATCCTTTTATCATTTCCACCCGTTAGATTATACTATTAAACCAACCACTTAACCTTAGGGGACCACTATCATTCTAACTGCACATCTTTTCATCCAACGATCGAAAACTCAATAGTACCAAGGGCTTGGTACTATTGATAGTATATATATATATATATATATATATATATAGTTGTGCCGGTATGCTTATGGAAGCACGGAGGCCTTCGTGCTTTCAAGTCATTTTCGATGTTCGGACTTTCGAATCGACGATCGGCTCCGTTAGAGTTGATCTAGAGCATTTGAAGTACCTAGAAAATAAATTTTGTTATTTTTCAATATCATTTGCCTAGTGATCAATGGGCTCAAAATCAATAATTTTAATGGCCGTGGTGAGCCGGTTGCAAGTTTAACGGTGTAAAAATATTCAAATCACATGAAATTTTGATAGAAAATTCTTTATACCATATAAAACAAGATCAATAACTTTGATCTAAAATTTTAATGTCATATGATGATATTTTGTAAGATTTTTATTTTCAGCCGTTGATTTTGAGCCACTTCAATCACTAGGCAAATGATATCGAAAAATCGCAAAATTTATTTTCTAGATACTTCAAATACTCTAGATCAAGTCTAACGGAGCCGATCGTCGATTCGAAAGTCCGAACATCGAAAATAAAGTGGACGCACGGAGCCCTCCGTGCTTCCATAAGCATCCTTTGATCTAAAATTTTAATGTCATATGATGATATTTTGTAAGATTTTTATTTTCAGTCGTTGATTTTGAGCCACTTCGATCACTAGGCAAATGATATCGAAAAATCGCAAAATTTATTTTCGATATCATATATATATATATATATATTAGTTTTATATGCAATCACTATATTATTCACCATTTGATTCATGTCCATCTTACTCGACACAAAATAGATCTTGTTTGGCCTAGTGGTGCAGCGCGCTGGTGGGCCGCATCGATCTGCCTTTCGAGAAAAGTTCTCATTCAGAGCTTTCATAATGCCCTCTTTCATACAACGCTCTTTATAACTCGTTGATTTTTTTTTAAGAGAGAAAACTAGCATGCTATTTATTTCGTTTATTTTTTAACAAATTTAATTGAAATGTGAATAACTAGACTTCAAACTTGAAATTTCGGATACCAACCGCCAAATTCTTTGCCACTTGCGCTAAGAACGGTCAGTTGCTCTTTCTTGTTGTTACACGTGGAAAATCCACACACAATCACAAGCACCAAACTCCATGCGACAGCATGGCTTAATACATCCATAATTAATTGGGAATATAGAGTCCGACTGTTATACTATCGATAGCACGAAGGCCTCCGTGCTATCAAGTTATTTATAATAATACGGTTTCATTAGACTTAATCTACACTACTAAAAATATTTGAAACTAAATTTTATAATTTTTCGATACCATTTACCTATCAAACAGATAGTCTAAAAATAAACGATTGAAAATAAAAATCTCATAAAAAATAATAATAAAAAACTTGAATTTAAGATCAAAAGTACTAATTTTATTCTAAACAACGAAAAAAAATTCTATCGAAATTTCATCAGATTTGAATTGTTCCACAATATTAAATTCACAAATACATAACATCGATCGTTAAAATTGTCAATTTTGAAATATTTTAATCATTAGTCAAATAATATCGAAAAATTATAAAATTTAGTTTTAAATATTTTTAATAATATAAATTAAATTTAAGAGAATCGATCATCGATTTGAAAGTCATATTATTAAAAATAATTTGATAACACGAAAACTACTGCAATAGCATAGCAGGCTAGCTCAGGAATATATTTTATATATTATATATGTGCTAGAAACAAGTTTTTTTTAAAAAAAAATTTAGCAATTGCTTTTCCCAACAAACATTTATATATTTACTTCACACAACCCGGGGCTATTAATTCACCCGAAAACAAAAGCCCATTTCTCCTCCTCTTCCTCTCTGTAAAGACTATATAAAGTAGACCAGAGCGACCAAATCTAGCCAGCACGAATTTCAAAGAGACCACCCCCCGCCAATGCGGAGATGACGCAGAGCGGCGGCGCCGATTCCGCAGAACCCGGCAGCAAAGCGATGTCGCCGCCGAGTTCTGGTGCGGCGACGAGTCCTGGTGCGCCGACGAAGCGGGGGCGCGGCGCGGGGAGCACGCGGCACCCGTCGTACCGGGGCGTCCGCATGCGGGCGTGGGGGAAGTGGGTGTCGGAGATCCGGGAGCCGCGGAAGAAGACGCGCATTTGGCTCGGCACCTTCCCCACCCCGGAGATGGCCGCGCGCGCCCACGACGCCGCCGCCCTCTGCGTCAAGGGCCCCGCCGCCGCCCTCAACTTCCCCGAGCTCGCCGCCGCCCTCCCCCGCCCCGCCACCCTCGCCCCGCGCGACGTCCAGGCCGCCGCCGCCCTGGCCGCCGCCATGGAGGAGCCCGGGTTTGCGTCGGATCAGCTGTGGGCCGTGCCGGACGGGTGCGTCCCTACCGTGTTCGAATCGCGGTTGTGGGATTAGTCACAAATAAATACCACATACCGAACGAACAAGCAGGCTCAAACGCTGAACGTAGAAGTTCGAGATCTTAATTCTGAAAAGATTAAAAAAAAAAAAAAAGATATGGGTGTGAAATTAGGGTGTTACATGGTGTGGGTGTCTTCATCTGAGTGAGTTTATTATTGCAAGGATTTAATTTCTACTCCTTTTGTCTTCTGTAGCAAAAAAATATTCAGGCAGTTTTTACAACTTGAAAAATGAAAAATGCCTATCTTATTGCCCATGCTCCTATCCTCTGATCAGAAGATCAGAGATGATTGCATAAATTGTAGAATATGAGAGAATATTTATTTCTTATGTTTTTCCAACAAAGAACAGCTAAAACATGCTCTTATCCTCTGATCAGAAGATCAGAGATGATCAGATGATTGCATAAATTATAGAATTTGAAATTTTCTTTTGAGAGTATTTGTCTTTTTATCTTTTTCCAACAAAGAACAGCTAAAATGTACCTTATGTATTGTAGGATTGGGAAAACAAAGTTTACAATTAATATATATGTACCCTTAATACCATCACTCCTAATTGAAAAGTACTAGTTGTACATCCAAATATATGGTGTAAATTATACACTTTTTATATAATTTATACTTCTTTTTTTTTTTGAGTGTACATACAGATCGACGTACCTTTTTTAATTTCTNCCGCCCGCGCCGCCGCCATGGACCCCGGCCTCCTCCTTGCCCCCAACCCCAACGCCCCCGCCGCCGCCGCCGCCGACGACGACGACCTCCTCGGCGAGATCGTCGAGCTGCCGCGCCTCGACCCGGCCGAGTTCGCGCTCGACGCCTCCGTCGACTGGTGGGCGGTGTCGGCGACGTCGATGGTGTGGCCGGAGGAGTCCGCCGCCGATCTCGCATTCGTTTCCGACGACCGCTTGTGGGCATGGGAAACGTGACTCTCTCTCTCTCTCTCCCCCGCACTTTTTTAACCGTGTCTGGTCTTAATTGGCTCAGGTAAAAAACGTACTAACAAATTAAATTTAAATGTTTAATCTCAGCCGTACGTTCCACCTCCCATGGAGTCTTAAATAGTGGCACGAGTGACGAAAAGGATCTCACCATTTACAGTGTCAATGAAGTGATTGATGCACCAGTGAAGAGTCCATGATTACAATTCTTTTATCACTCGAGTCATGGTTTACGATTCTTCTTCTTCAAATAATTCTGGACGGTTGAGATTGAGCTTTTAAATTTATTTTTTTGTTGCGTTCTTTCATCTTAACCAAATTCTATCGATACTTCGTGTGATAATTAGTTTATGAAAATGGTAATGGTGTAGGAACAGTATGCCTTAAAAAGGTATTAAATAATTATACCGTAAATAAACTGGAATATAACAATTCTTCCGGGTTTTATTTGTACATTTTGGCCCTTTGGTGCTTTAAGTTTACAATAGAAAATGATCATGGGAGGAGAAATAATATTTTGGCTTGTGAAATTATTTATTTCTATCTTTTTTTTGCTAGCTCTGAGTAGTACTGTAGGGGCAAAAATTTTACGGACACTGTATCCACATACAGTTATTTGGGAATGCACCGGATGGATGGACCTTTTTCATGCACCCGGTGCATCTTTTTTGCTTTAAAATTTTTAAAAAATATAATTTAATACAATAGATATATATTTTGTGAAGGATTTTAAATCCTGAACCATGCATAAATTCTTTTACATATATTTTTAAAATATCATTATATATATATATATATATTAGATTATAATTAAAAAATAAAATAAAATTTGAAAGTAAAAAATAGTGCACCGGGTGCACCAAAAAAAGAAACCCGACTGCCCCCATGTAATTGTTGTCCGTATAGTAGTGTCTAATTCTCTTTCTCTCTTTTATTGGATTGTTCTTTGGCGTGTCACTCTCAGGCTCTCAAATTTAATTAGTCGAGCTACATTCCTTAACTTCTTTTTGGATTGTTCTCAGTGTCAGTCTCAAGCTCTCAACTTAGTAGCTACATCCATTCACTCTTTTTTGGATTGTTCTTTAGTGTCAGTCTCAGACTCTCAACCTACCCCCCCCTCTCTCTCTCTCTCTCTCTCTCTCTCTCTCCAACAGCCCTGGCATCAACAGGGCGATGATATTTACAATATTTATTTTGACAGAGACATAGCAAATTTAGATTACATCAAATGATCATCTCCTTCTTGAATAGTCGTTTCTCTCTTTCTCTATCGTTGCCTTTGTAAAAAAAAATTAAAAAAATATAGTTCTATCTCCATCAAAATTATATTTGCGAACATCAGCTCTTATGCGCATTAATCGTAGCATTTACTTATGGGGCCATGTAGGCTTACTTTAATGTGTACCAGAAAGTATATTTAATGAGTTAAACTTCACAAATATGCCAATTGATGATTATCGGTACTGAATTCATACTTTTGATATGAAATTGGAAGGTCTAGCTTGCTTGGATGTTCTAATAAAATATGCAATCATAAATGTAACTGTAAGTTAAGAGTATGTGTCTTGTGTTTTGAAATGTCCTGACATCTATTATTTGATAAGATAATATATTTTACTTATAAGATGATTTATTTTATTCAAAAAATGTCTTAAAGGATGAATATGGTATCCATTCTAAATAAAATCAGGCTCCTCATTATATTGAATAAGATATTTATGCATCTAAATATGGCCCAAATTAGTAAAATTAGTGTACACCACATATGTAAAATTGAATGTATTGGACTAGGCAACTAGCATACGACTCTATTGTTATAACTTTACTCTTTTACAACATTGACCTGTGATTCTTTTTAGGGTGAGGATGTAGCACACCACCTCTTATATGGCATCTTTTTTTTTAAAAAAAAAAATGTATATATGGCATTTATTTATTGGTAGTTTACATTTAAGTTTCAATTATATGGAAGGTTCTATATATTTCACATCTTTAATTAAAGCGCCCATCACGTTATTGTAAATGACTTGCACCGATGTGTAAGCTTTAATTTCTCTCTCTTTCCCACACCCTACACTGTACCTTTTACCCCTTCAAACTTATCACTCAAGGTGATCAACACTTGATTAATTTGTGCACACTATCTATGATCATTTGTTATATATATTTTGATTCTTATTTGATAAGATTTGGTAGGTTAATTAGCCTACACGTTGCCATGTCCTTCTATTTATTTCTCATAAAAAAGGGTTGGTTGCATTGAGAGTATTAATTGATGACTAAGTAGTGAGTGCTCTACATTCCAATAATTAATGTTTGCTACAGTATCAACAAGATCTAGAAACCCACATTGATTTTAATGTTGGATATATTTAGGCTAAATTACAGAAAACCTCCCTGTAATAACCCGCTTTTTCACTTTTCCTTCCTGACATTTAAAAACCTACACTTTGACCCCTTGTAAAATAAAAAATTTCACAGGGGGGTTACGGTGTGTAAAATGACCATTTTGCCCCTCGCCATTGTCGTCTTCTTCCCCATCTTCCTCAGCCGCCCCTTCATTCGGCCGCGATTCCCACCTTAATCAGCCACGATTTCTTTTCATTTCCTTCTCCACCTGCTCCCCTTCTCCTCCTGCACCCTCGCCGCCCTCGATTTCGGCGACAGTAGGAGAAAGCCGAGGTGGGCGACAGTAGGAGAAGAGCAAAGAAGGCGAAGGCGAGGCGGCGGAGGACGGCGAAGGAGATGTGGGTGAGGGCGAGGCAGTGGAGGACGGCGCGGCGGCTAGGCGGCGAGGCGGCGAGGTGGCGAGCCGGAGGGAGTCGAAGCAACAGGGAGATGGCGGAGGGGTATTTTCGGCATAAAAATATATTTTTTAACGGAACCCTAACAGTAGGGGGTGAAGTGCACATTTTTTATTTTACAGGAGGGCAAAGTATAGATTTTTAAATGTCAGAGAAGGAAAGTGAAAAAGCGGATTATTACAGGAAGGTTTTCTGTAATTTAGCCATATATTTATAAGGATCCAACAGCTCATGTGAAGAGCTAGGGTTTAAGTCAAGTTAGGTGGTCCCAACTTAATTGGCTCTGAGTCTGAGTCAACTTATATTGATTTTGACGCAGCTGAAACCTCTGCAAAGGTATCATTTGTACGTAAACCTAACTTAAGAAAACATTAATATTTTCTCTTTAAAATAACCAAAGTGCTTTCTCTATAACTTATGTCAAAAGTAATTAAAAACAATGTTTTTTTTATCCAATATGGTACACATAGAAGTGTAAAGCAAGCCTTCTCGCTCAAAATTTAGTTTCAACTTTCTATCATAAATGTAGTATCGTTGGCGCTAATTATTAATTCTAAAAATTCGAGCGGGTTAGAAATAAAATATATACAACTAATTCACTTAAAATATATAAACACGGTATCTATAGATTTCGATTATGACTCGACCCAACACAGTCTCTTGCCACTTCAAAGTACATGATTAGGTCCAACCCGATCTTCCGCCACTTGGAACGCGACTCGGCCTAACCTAAACCTCCCGCTATAATATAGGATATTGGCCCATTTAAGCCAACAATAAAACTCATAGCAAAAGTTTTTTTTTTTTTTTCATTTTTCAACTTGTATAGATCAAACCAATGATTTGAAGAAAGGGCATAATTAATAGTAATATATCCACACCAATCCAAAAACTTGAACATTACAAAGTGATTTGGTTTGAGTACAATAGTTTTATGATCTTCCATGTCTTTTTACATATAGTATTAATTTTCTCTCTGGACTTAAATCTATGTCACATATCTTTTTGACCCAATCTATCACATGCAAATATGCAATCACCCATTACTTAATTTGTAGTTGTGTTAATTACTTAGATGAACCATGAGCTACCATGCATAGAGAATTTTGTGTAAATTAAGAATCGGGAGTTTGGTTCCTTACACAAGAATTTTTTTTTTTTTTGAGAAAAAGGTAGTACGTTATCCGCTTCATTCATTTCGAAAATAAACTTAGCTACAAAATATAAGGCTACTAGGCCTAAAAAAAAAAAAGAAAAAAGAAAAAGAGAGAGAGAGAGAGAGAGTAAAAAGAAAGAAAAAGAAAAAAGAAAAATCTACACAGTACCAACTCCCTCGTAACTTGCACTCAGTATCAGCAATTCTCTGCCCATTGCTTCACCATCTCCTTGCAAATTCTAGCCGCCTCCGATGGATCTGAGCTCAAATTTCTGAAAATAACATTATTTTTCTGTCTCCAGAGCACCCACCAGATTGCTGCCAGGGAGCACTGCCTCTTCACAGCTACCTGACCGTTCCCTCTTTCCTTACACAAGAATTAATCAACACAATTGTAAAAAAAAAAAAAAAAAAGTAAAATTACTGTAGTTTCAATTAAATGCCGAGATTTGAATAGTGCGCAATCATAAAATTGTCGCAATGTTGCATGCATGAATAAATGATGACCTGTTTGAATCATTAATCGTTGTGTCTAATAGTGAAGGTGAAAGGCCAACCACAAAAGGTGACACGGGGATCTCGTGTGTGACTAATATTAATAAGTTGATAGAGTTTCCTACCAAAGTGAGCTTTATGAGCCCACCAACATATATTTGAGGTTTCTTCCGTAACTAGATATTTTTCTATAGCTTAAATTTTAGGACAAACTTCAAAAAACTCTCTGATTTCATACTTTTTATTTTAGTACTATGTGGTTTAAAGTGTATCAAGTTAGTACCATTTGGTTTCGCACTTTCTGACTTTAGTACCCAGTGGTTTAAAATGTATCAAGTTAGTACTCTGTGGTTTATTTTTGCATCAAGTTAGTATCATGTGGTTTTATTTTTGTATCAACTTAGTACCATATGATTTTTAAACCACAGGGCACTAAAGTGAGAAAGTGCGAAACTACAGGGTACTAATTTGATACACTTTAAACTACAAGGTACTAAAGTGAAAAAGTGCAAAACCACATGATACTAACTTGATATACTTTAAACCACAGAGTACTAATGTGAGAAAAAGTGAAACCACAGGGGGGGTATTTGAAATTTTTCCCAAATTTTATCGATCTTGATCGAGAAAAAAAAATTTGGTGGGCACCGTCCTCAAGTGAAACCGTCATATTTACTATTCGCACAGTGGTAAACAATGGATGAGACGGACACGATCACGTTAGATACTTTTCCCACTAAGTTTTTGTTCTTGTTTATCAGCACGATAAATGATCTCATCCGTCCCTTCCTCTCACGCAACAAACAGTTACATACACAGGTTATATATATAGATCCATTTGTGTCAACCAAACTAAAGATTTAGTGACTTTTTAAATGCGTGAACATTATAGATAGTACACATATATTTAATTTGCTTACTGAAAAGAGTATGTAGTAGTTAATTCTAATTATGATGTCGACGATATACAATGTTCAACCTTTTTTTAAAGAATATGATGAGTTAACCTCTTATGCACATCGAATGCAGGATAACGGGCTAATTTTAAACTCTCCAATTTTAATCACAAACGCTAATTTTTACAACACAAGCTGTTATTACTATTATCAAATAACTTATTTCGACATCCAAATATCTGAAGCTCAAGTCCAAACCTGAGCTCGAATCGCATGACTATCAAATTTGATTCATCTCCATTTGAGTTTGATCCTGACCTGACCAAGTTGGTGGGAGTTGGCATGGTGCAATTAATGTAGAAGACACTACCCTAGCTGCCACGTACGAAAAGAAAGGTTCTTATCATATTTTGTCACTTGGGTACAAGAAAACATATAGTACCTTCTTTTCCATGCATTGATTGATTGCCTTTTAGCAAGAGGGCATCTCTTGCTTTAATTTTCGAGCCATGTTGCTAGGAATTAATTGTTAGGACACATCATATTCCCACGTGAAAACCAACGCTTCGCGCGTGTTCAAATGGCTATGAGAATCCAAATTCCTGGATAAGCGTTGAATATATATTTTCGAGATTAATTTAAACGAACACAATCAAATATAACAACATTCCTCCAAATGGGTTCAATCAATAGAGACACCAAGTGACATAAAAGAACTTGGTACAATTTCATTGTTAAAGATTCCTGCTTATTTATTTGCACGACACTTCATTGGACTTTGCGAAGAAACCAAAAATTAATTATTTGCTTAGTGTATTTTCGCACCATATATATCTTCATGCATGAATATATATAACGTTGCGTAGTTCATTGTCTTTGGACTGAGCGCAGGTTGTGAGCTGTAGGGATAAACTATAACACAGGAGCAAATGCTTGCTTTAAGAATGGTGCACTAAAGAAAAAACTAATCAAATTGAAATATTGTGTTCATCATTAATTAGCTACTACGTACACCAAGTAATAGCTTTTTCCTAACTTTTACATCAGGATAATTTTTCCAATTAAAAGACAATTCCGAAGAATATTAATTAGGTAATGCATGCATGCGTACACTAGTTTTGAACACGTGAATCCTCTGTTTCTCAATGTGGATGTATTGAGGGTGACCACCCAAGTTCTGATAGATTGCGCTGTCCCCTTATCCACATAACTATTGTAAAGCCATTGTGCAGCCATCTATATACCATGCATGAATCGCCAATTCTGAATGCGTTCGGCGAGCTCCCCACAGCTGTCGGGTTGGTCGGCCTGCGAGCTAATTGCATACAGATCTCCACAAATATAGTGAATTATAAATATATTTCTATAAAGTTCAACTTTTATAAGTTATTCCTGCAAAAGTCCTAATAGTTTCAGATATGTTCCTGCCGTTAGAATCCGTTAGAAAAGTTTAGTTAACCATATGTTTAATACTTTATCATGATTCATTTTTGACATTATTATTCTGATTAGAATCTTTTTTTTTTTATTGGTGGGCCCTTTTCTTTTTAAGAACCTATGCTTTTTATTTCATGTGCTTTGCCATCAGCACTTGATGGGCTGGTGGGGATCATCCTATTTTAACCTTGTTCAGTACATTTAATAATATTTTTTTGTCTCCTCTCTTTCGGTTGCTCATTAGCACCATTCTTTGTTTACTTTGGCATGTACATTTAATATTTTTTTTTTACCCTCCTCTCCGTTAGCGGATCATTCGATGTCTTTTTGCCCTCTATCTTGCGTTGGCTCTTCCTCGCCTATGACCTTCTCGCCTCGTCTATCTTGCGTTGGCTTTTCCTCGCCTATGAGCTTCTCGCTCGCCTCGGTAATCATCTCGGACTATTAATGAGAGGGGGCTATTCCTGTCCTTAGATGATGTTGTTCCGGTACGGTAATCATCTTGGACTATTAATGAGGGCGCTGTTCCTGTCCTTAGATGATGTTGTTCCGGTACGGAACTCGCCTTCCGTTATCAGCCCCGTCTCTGCCTTATCACTCTTTGTACCAGTTCATAGAGTGTACACGCCCAACCGAGCTTTTCACAATCATAATTAAAAAATCAAAATTTTAATTTATTAAAAAATATAATTCTTTACTATTTTTTAATATTATAAACTAATATGTTAGATTGACCTGTAATTTATTAAAACCAACTCGAATTCGAAGGATTTCATAGTTTCGTTAACTCAATAGCCTACAAGAAAAGGAACGCCAAAATTTGCACTGTGTTACACAGAACTCATGGGGGCTTTACTGCTACAACAGTTAAGCCTGATCACTCCCTCTATGGTATGAACATCACTGAAAAGCATAATTCCAAGGAGCATAGATCTCGTCTCGACTTTCTCAGGAAACTAAAGTAGAATGGAATTTTGTTCGCAG
This sequence comes from Ananas comosus, assembly GCF_001540865.1. NCBI lineage: Eukaryota > Viridiplantae > Streptophyta > Magnoliopsida > Poales > Bromeliaceae > Ananas > Ananas comosus. The sequence goes on from NC_033636.1 coordinate 9,789,858, forward strand.
CGCCGACTAAATATCGCGGCCTCACATCGCATGGTGCCCAGACAATACGGTAGATCCAGCACCCACAACACTAGCGACTCATGCGACGACGTGGTTGTTTTGCAGCCATGGGAATGTATATCTGATAATAGGAAGAACCGACGGTGTGTTTAGCACAAGTTCCTCAAGTATAGACATATGATTCGCGAGTGTACGGTGAATCCAACGACCGAAGGAATTCACTTAACATCTGCAGAAAAGAATAAAAGGGTAGAGAAAGTTAGAAATAACGAACGTGATGATCTATGCCCAAGAATGCTTGCTTATAAAACAAACATATTCACGTAAGATCACAAGATTCTATTGCAGATGAATATTTCAGCTACACCAAGAGAGATCGATTAAAAAAAACAGCACTCAGAATAAATAAACAACAACCAAGCAAAATCCAATTAATAATAAGAAAACCCAAATACAGATATAGATAAGATAAACAGATGAATAACAAGGGAATGGATATTTCTCAGCTTCACAAACAAAAAGGAAATTTCGAAAACGGGTGGATGCAATCTCAGTGGATAATTTGGAGATGGTTTGTAACTGACTGTAAGCAAGAAATTTTGACAAAATCATGTAACTCTGAGGAACATAGAAGACAGAGAGAATAAAAGGAAAACGGAAGGAACATGCAACTGATGTTTTCTTCGAACTTGGAGGAACTACGTTAGCCGTTAATTAACAAAGCCACCCAAAAAAAAAAAAGAAGATGAAAATTGCAGCAAAACATTTTCAACCTCAGAGAAACATGCAAGTCATTGATAGAGAGCAGGAGAGAAAAAAAAAGGGGGAAAATATAGTGAGGAAAAAGAATTGCTCGTCTTACCAAATTCGATACAAGAACCCTTAATTGAAGCTGTATTCAGTCAAGAGAAAGGAACTCACCCCTATGTCATCGTCCCCCTAGAGCATAAAAGATACTTCAAGAGATATTCATTTGAAGAACAAGTGTCGGTCAGATCTTGATGTAGCTTTGTGATTGCCTTTTGCAAGGATTTAAGTGCTGGAAGAAAACTTCTGGAATTTTGCTGAATAAAATGACCATGAACTTTAAAAAGCTCCTGCACCAAATATTTTATATTTAAATATTTGGACCAGAGTTTGCATGCGATTCAAATAATCACTAGAAGAGAATGGCACCTGACACCACTGAAGAATGAATTCAAGATGCGGACAGCTTTCTAAAAGATCGGCAAATGCTTCAATCAACCTCTGATGATACTTAGAGGGAATTGAAGAAGAAATAGCTGGTATATCTGATGGATCCACAGCGAAGATGCATTTCTTAATTAGAGAATCTTCATTCAGGCGCAGGCTAAGCAACAAAGCTCTCTGCTGCTGGCCCTCTGCGAGAGCTTCATCTACTTTCTACAGAACACAAAAACAATTGGCAGTAAGTCATTCCACGGATAATCATCACTTGAGAGCTATCAACAAGAAGGTCATGCAAAGTATGATGCTTAAGTTCCTGTTTTGGCTTTTGGCTAGAGTTTCCCCAAAGTGCTATCAAGTAAAGCTATTCAAAAAGGCAACAAAAGCTTCTCATTGATACCATCCAAAATAGCTTCAACAGCAAAATCAAAGCTCCAATTTGAAGGTTCTGTTTTTGGGTCCAAAAGCTCACATCAGCTTCCAAATCATTGCAAAAACTCCAAACATTTTGTTTGGAAAACATCTAGCTGCTGCTACTTTGAGTAGGGAAGCTTCTAAAGAAGCTAGTTCAAACATACGCCAAAGGAATGCTTGCCCTACCAAAGGTAATAGTGCTATTCAATCAAGTGTTGTTTAAGTAGTGCTATTAGAAGAAGCATTATAATAGAATGGCCCCAAAAACTAATGTCTACAGCAGAAGTAGAGGCTCTGAAGTGGACCTTCTTTTGTGCTGGAATCTCATTTTAGCTTCTCGCGACAATAGAAGTTTCAGGCTTATTGTTTTGTGAAACACTCTATTAAAGGTGGCTAGAGTTGAAAACACTTGGATAGATAAGCATCTTAAAAAGCAGTACCTCAGGAGTAACATCCAAGTCTAGATCAGTTGGATCAAAAACAAATGATTCATCAATTGAGTACATTAAAACTCCTTCAGTGGTCGCTGCTGCCCAAGATCTTCCAGTTGGTGCAATTTTCAAACATTTTGTACGAGCAATGGGTCTTCCACGATTTGGAACAGAACCAGGTAAATCTTGCCCCAAGTTTCCCCTTGTTTGTTGGTCAACTCCGTCATCAACATCACTGTTCTCATCATCAATTAAATCAATTGGACCCGCATCTGTCATCTTCTTGGAGTTCAGGAAATCAAGTACTCCATCCAAAGAGAGATTGCGAGTGATTTGAAATCTACGCAACAATACCTGGAAATAAAAAAACAAAACACTTAATGGCTCTTACGACCTAAACTATAAACAATTAAGAACTCGAAAAAAGAAAAAACATATGAAAATGCAAATTTCATTATTTACAAGAAATTTAGTGCTTGCGACCCGTATTTACGTAGTAGTTATAATATGTCACTAGTGATGCTGATTGAGTATCTTTAATAGATGGTTCACTACAAACAGCCATGAGATGTCATGCAAAGCGAGGCAATACAATTCTCAATCACAAAGGTAATAAGTAACTATAAGTTATTTGATGGTGAACCGACCTGATCGGCAACATCATACATGCAAATGTATTTGCTATTCCCTCCAGCCAAAATATAGCTTCCATCAGCAGAATAGCACAAAGTTGTAAAATACTTCCCAAAACTTGATTTGGCCGCTGATCTCCTATCAGTCATAAGACGCCCACCAGCAATATCCCTACGGCCCTCAATTGTGTACATCAAAAGGCCATCTAAAGGATCCCAAAAGTGGATTAAACCGTCTAGTGTGCTGCAAGCTAGCTGTTTTCCATCGGGACGATAAGCAACAGTAAGAACATCATGTGTATGTGGAAATGTCTCTACTGCACCTTTTCCATCAAATACATCCCACAGGCGAACAGTTTTGTCCCACGATGAAGATGCCAGTATAGCCTACAAAATAAAGAGCAAATTACTTATAAAAAAAAATTCCATAAAGAGAAAAAAAGATAAAGGACATGAATAGCAAACGTAGACAAAGAAACGACAAATATAGCAAAATAGTGAAGTAGAAAATATCCATTCTAAAAATAAAATGCTGTTTGCATTGTAATTTTAGGTTGGCTATTAATAGAATGTCAGAATTTACTGTGATACAAGGTGACTTACATTTGTTGGTGAAAACATTAAGCCATGTACAGGTCCGCTGTGACCACTGAGAACATCCAACAAGCGGCCAGTCTTCATTGACCAAACATATATCTGAAACAATTTATCCGCAAATATAATCAAGAACAAAACAACAAAATTTTGAAAACCATGAACTCAATTTGGATTCATACATGTACACATTACACTTACGAACCTCAAAAGAATCAAGAGTTCCAGCACATATTACTTCTCCACTCTGGTCAGATGCCAAGGAAACAAATTGTCTAGGCGAAGGGGTGGTAAATGTCCTGAAATTTCTATAACGAAACAAATCCCATGCACGGATAGTCCCATCGAGAGATGCACTTAGGAGACAGTGATTATTAGCCATAAAATGAAGTGCAGTTACAGCATTGGTGTGCTCAGAAAATGTTATGAAACAGAAACCTGATGAAACTGTCCACACCTGAAATATATTCACACACAAGTATATTCATAAAATAACAATTAAATGCAAAAATGAGACCCAGGAAAAAATCTTGGTAGAGATATCTATGAATCGTCTGCCTAGTTCAAAAAATGAAAAGTATTTAGAAATATGCCCATCTAGAAACAGCCTTAGCTCTGAATTAAAAATGAATTTAGCTTTAACATTGATAACGTGTAAATCATGCATGTGTGAAATAAATAGCCAACTACTACTATAAACATAAGAGCGTAAATTACCATAAAAATATCGAAAAGCACGAAACCAGATTAATAACATGGTTCATAGAGGTAATTACGAAAACAAGTGAATTTTGATTCCGAAAGGTACAAACTGATCACAGCTTCTGATATAAACAACTAACTTGTATAATCATCACTCACCTTAACCTTGTTATCATCAGCTCCTGTTGCCAGCAATTGTGAATCCGGTGAATATGCAATACAATTTACATCAAAGTAATGCCCTTGTTGCTTCAAAACGTAGCTTTCTGATCGCCATTCCCACACAAGCAGCTGCCCAAGCTTCGCACAACCAAATGTCAACCAGTTTCCGAGCTTGTTAAACACTGCAGTTGTTATCTTCTCTCTCGAAATGGAAAGCAAGTGGATACACACGAAATCCGGCATCTGGTATAGCCCAAAAACCCCATTCGAGAACCCAACGACCACCATATCAAGTTCCCTGTGGTAATCGCAAGCCGTCAACTTTGCTGGCGACTGCATGAAGAAATCTTTCTTTTGAAGCTCCCATTTTGCTCTGTGCAAAGGGGTTTCAGACTCTTCAGCATCGACAGTTTCAGATGAGATCTTTCTTTTCCTATTGCTATTGTCTAATTCCATAAAATCATCATCAGGATTTACCCTAGAAGGCCTCTGTTCGGGCGTGCCGGGAGAGGGAGGGTCCGAAATGCTCCCTTTAGAGTCATCAAAATCTCGACTTTGGTCCAAATTCCAAGTAAATATAGCCCCATCCCTAGAAATTGTATACACCCGATGAACCCTACCGGTCTTCTTCTCCGTCGCAAAGAACGCCCCGACTATGGGCTCCCTGTGCCCTAGAAACAGGAAAGCCTTACTAAGCGACCGCTTCGACCTCTTCAACGGGAAGAGCCTCACCGTGAGATCCTTCGATCCGGCGAGGAGGTAGGCGGAGTCGGGGCTCCAATCGAGCGCGGTGATTGCAGCGGCACAGTCGGGGAAGGTTCGCTCGAGGTGGAAGGGGAAGAACTCCTTGCGGAAGCCGGGGGACCGCCATATCTGGAGGAGCTTGCCGACGCCGACGGCGATAAGGGCGCCGTCGGGGCTGAAGCGCACGGCGGTGACGGGGCCCTTGAAGGCCATGCGGTGGAGCACGGCGCGGCGGCGGAGGTTGACGAAGAGGGCGCGGGAGGCGTCGTCGACGGCGAGGAGGAAGGCGCCGTCGGGGGAGGCGGCCACGCGGGCAACGTTGGAGGAGGCCTCGAACGGTAGGGTTAGGGTTTGGGACCGGAGGAGGTCGGTGGCGGAGACGCGGTTGCCCACGGGGGAGAGGAGGAGGGAGTCCTCCGACACCACGGCGTTGCCGCCGCGGTAGGGGGCGCCGAGCAGGTTCTGGAAGCGGAAGTTCATGGCGAAGGTTCGTGAAGCTTCGCGCGATTTCTAGGGTTTGTAGAGAAGAGGGAGACTTAAGAGGAGGTGGAGGAAGAGGGGTTTCGAGGCGTAGTTTGGGAACGAAGAGCGCTTAAACCCTAGAACACTGAAGAGGACGACCCGGTCCGGTCCGATCCGGTCCAGTCGAGGCCGGTCCGGTCCGGGTTCAGTAATCTGGTAGGACATTTATACGGCCCAAGTTAAAGACTGGGTTGGGTCGGACCGGGTCAACTAACGGACCGAGCCGGACAAGTGGTTTATTGTGTTTGGGCCACCGGCTTTTGCCCCGACCCGGCCCATTTTAGACAAAGTAAGTTCGGAGAATCTCAAAACAGTGATGGACAATGAGGATGATTCCCATAAGATTTTTATTATTTGGAGGAACTATATTTTTATAGAAATTATTTCTTCAGTAAGATAGTCAAATTCATCATCATCAAATTAATCTTCGAATCTCAAAGTAGTACCATAGATTCAACAATCTCACTGTGGAGATGGACCCCATAATTTTTTTTTGTTTATTTCTGTTAAGTTTATCCTATCGAATATCCCTACAATGATCTGAAAGATTGCAAGTTTAACGGTATATATTAATCTCGGAAGTTCTAAAATTATTATTTTAATTATGAAAAAAATTTGTGCATCCATTTGGTAAAACTAGGGTGCCATTGATAAGTTAGTGGCAACAAAACCATATATATAATATAATTAATGGAGGTTGTTCGCCAAAGTTTAACTGTTCGATATATTGATATTAATGTAAGGGTATAAACAATGGACAAATTAAAACAAACAGGTGGGAAATTAGTGATTTGGCTTCTATTTTCAACCTCTATATATGTAAAATGAACAAATAATATTAATAGAGTTTTATTCACCAATCAATCTATCTATGCAGTTTGTTATGATTATCTATATACAATAGTTTCACACGAGGAACTGATAGTTCATAATATTGGTGGCAAAAGACATGATAGTTGATATCTGATATCTCAAGTTCAAAATCTAATTGCTTTACATTTTTCGTTAAGTTCATTGAGAACAATCAAGCGATCGAGTGACTGAACTAGTGTGGCGAACCGGGTTTGGGCAAATGTAATTCTCAATTACTTTGGTGTACGAATTGAGAAGCTGCTTCCCAGTGGGGGAACCTGGCCGTGTCGGCCACCCCAATACAAAACACTCCTCAAATTGGAGAACATGGAGAAAACACTGTACCTACAAGTTATTGGGCCAAATTAAGCACTCATTTTATTTATTAATTACAGTTGATTAATTGTTCGGTTCTCAAGCTTTATCTGATTTTGTATCTTAATTTAGATATTTCAATTGTTTTGTTCCTATTGAAAAACCTATTAACTCAACTGAAATTTATTTTAGTTATTTCTTAGACATTCTGACAAAAAAAAAAAAGAGACTTAAACTAAAATAACTAACAAATATTATATAGTGATTTAAAAGTTGATGATTAGAGTAAAAACTCGATAAAAATCGGAGATTAACAATTAATGCAAATTATTTCTTTTTTTACGCTTTGCAAGTAGACAGCAACCATGCCGAGTGAAGTGAAGTCACTATAAGGATGCATTAAATGAGCAAAGTGGACCAACTCTCTTACAAATTAAGCTACATTACTTCTATATAATATATAAAGCTACTATTAATCTCTATCTAAGTGTCTCGATTTTTTTTTTTTTTGAGAGAAAGGTAGCATGCTACCGCTTCATTCATAAAGAAAGTGAATTTAGCATTTGAGAGAAGTAGCTAGGCTTCGGAAAAAAAAAAAAAAAAAAATCATCGAGAACTGAGAGAAACCCTCAGAGAGAAGCAGCTAGGGTTAAACCCTGAAACTCTCCCACATAGAGCTGAGAGAGCGAACATCCGCCAACACCTGTCTGACCGTGAGCTTCTTGTTGTCAAAGATTCTTCTGTTCCGTTCAAGCCAGATGGCCCACCAGATAGCAACTACTTTAGCAGATTCCTTCCTTCCTACAACTCCCCGTTTACCACGACACCCATTCCAAAGACTGTTTATAGACGTACAGGCCCTTAGGAAGCCTTTATTAGGCAGTAAGCATCCCAGAAGCGCACGTGTAACATAACAATTCATAAATAGGTGATCTATAGTCTCCGCTTCATCCAGACATAAAGAGCAAGTGTCCACACCCACCAATCCCCCTTTTCGCGAGATTGTCCTTAGTGAGTACTTTCTTCATCAAAACCAGCCACCCGAATATTTTCACTTTAAGCGGCATTTTGCTTTTCCACAGCATCTGAAATTTCGTCTCCGTTACACCACCCTTCTATATAAAATTGTACAAAGATTTAACCGTGAAAATTCCAGAATTACACCATCTCCATCTAGCTTCATCCCCTAGCGCTGATAGGTAGAAGGCGCTTACTAGACCTTTCAACGCCAGGATCGAATCTTGATCAGCAGTGGATTGTGCCGTAAATCCTAGTAGAATCCCTTGCCACCTCCATCCGTCTGTACCAGCGAACTCCCGCACTCGTTGGTTTTTCTTAGCAACTGCGTTGAATAAGTGCGGAAACATCGATTGGAGTGATAATTGTGCACACCATCTCTCCCTCCAAAAGCTCACCAATCTACCATCCCCTATAGTGTAGGAGACTCCGCATCGAAATATCTCACCAGTCGACAAGACGCTTTGCCACCACTGAGAGAACGGTCTAAAAGAGGTCCCTTCTCTCAGGGGCATCCTCCTCGTATAGTAGGCCCCTTTCACAAAGTTTCTCCAGAGGGTGTTCATATCTCAGTATCTCTATTGTTTAACTAGCAAAAACCTCTCTCTCTCTCTCTCTCTCTCAAACACACGTAGAAACAAGCACAAAATGAAAGAAAAAAGAAAAATACTTTACCGCTTTGTTGCAAATAAACAGAATATCTATCGCATTCGAACCAATCACTAATCAAACCTTACGAAAGGAGAAACGGCATTATATATTATAAATCAAATTAAAAAAGCATAACATATCTAATGAAAATGAAGTGTTTGTTTCCTAATTAAGTTTTCATGTACGTAGTTGGAGAAATTCAACATATTGAGATGATTCATACACTAACAGTGATAGGACACTGAAAATGGTAATGCACTTTCTTTGTCTTTTATTAACAGTTTTATTTGGAAGCTGTTAATGCATGACAACTATGTTGATGAACAAAATATTTATGTTGATGGCCACAATTAATTGTCCACTGTTGCGCGAAGCAGTTTTGTTTCGAGTTTCGTCGTTGTATTCTTTCACAATAAGTTACATTCTATAGCAAAAAATTATTTTATTAGTGTATGTTATATGTGTATGTTAGTATATCAACAACTATCAAAAAATTTTCATAAGAAAAGTTACGTAAATTATTATGTATACTCCTTAGAATTTTGCATGTTATACACGAAATTGTTATGTCCATGAGTAGTCAAAAGGTAATTTAATTATGATAATATATATAGTTGGTGTAAGCTTTCATCATAATTAAGATAGTACAAATAAAAGCTAATGCCAAGAGATGGTTTTAAGCTTTTGTTAGCGAGAGAAAAGATAATTAACTAGTGCCAAAGTATGGTTTTAACCTTTTGTTGGCAAGAGAGAGAAAAGATAATTAACTAATTTAAATTTTAAAAGCTTAGAAATTAATTTTGTCGAATTGCGCTTAAAAAGTAACGCTTTACACGCATGTTCGATGTTTATTTAACAACAAGAAAAAGGAAACAAGAAACACATCAACATCCATGGATGTATCAAGGAGAACCATTCCACCAAATGGTACTCACTCATCGTTATGCTGCAGTGCTAAATTGTCGTATGAATTAATCATGCGTTTCACACCTAAACACAAGGATTATTTTGTTCCATGTAATTAAGTTGGATCATTAGGGACTTGTATTGAGGTGGAAAATGGCAGGGTCCACATATATTGTAAACCACCATAACTTAATTACTATATATGCTAAAATTTTAGATAATTTCTACTATATACGTCAACGAATTCGTCTTGTGTGTGTAATTTCAACATAGCATCTCCCAAATATGGAGAAGAAAATGATATTCTGATATCAGCAGAGCATAAGATATTAACTTTGCTTAATTTCTAATAATTCAAGTTTTTAGGAAAAAAATATATATATTACTTGAGTCCGGTTGTTATACTATATATATAGGTAACATGAAGGTCTCTATAGTATCAAGTTGTTTTCAATAATACGGTTTTCAAATTGACGTTCGGCTTCGTTAAACTTAATCTATATAATTGTATTTGAAAATTAAATTTTATAATTTTTCGATATCATTACTTATCAAAGGAGTAGTCTAATAATAAATGGCTGAAAATAAAAAAATTATAAAAAATGATTATAAAATACTGCAGTTGTAAGATCAGAAGTACTGTTCTTACTCTAAATAGTGAAAAAAAAAATTCTATAAAAATTCTATTAAATTTGAATTATTTTACATTGTTAAATTTATAAACACATCACATCAACCATTCAAATTGTCAATTTTGAGATCTTTTGATCACTAGCCAAATAATGTCGAAAATTTATAAAATTTAGCCTTCAAATATTTTCAATAGTGTAGATCAAATCTAGCGACGCCAATCGTCGATTTATAAGCCGCATCATTTAAAGCAACTCAGTAGTATTGAGGTTTTCGTGCTATCCACAATATAGCTTATTCTATCATAATGGTAGATTATTATAATGTTAATATTTATCATACTCATAATCGAATTTAATATTCTTCTATTAAACATCCAGTAAATGCACAATTGGGTGAGGCATACTTATTATTGTGAAGTAAAGATTCCAATATTAAATTAATTAATATATCTCCAAGTTTTGGGGCGTCCACTAGGGATCAAATTAAATAATTGTCCAAGGAACGGCACGAACGTATATACCAACATTAATTAAATAATTTAATTATTGGAAATATATAATATATTAATATAAGTTCGGCTATTATACTGTAGATTTTTTTGTACTTTTAGGGCATTTTGCGTTCAAGGATGGAATTGGATGGATATGGGATGAATGGAATGATGGAAATGCGAAGAATATTGGAATGGATAATGAATGGGAATGAATGGAATGGTAATTGAATGGCCCACTTTCTCAAAAGTTTGGTTTATTTATGGATTGAAAATTGGAATGAGTATTCACATTTCCATTATTTGGTCGTACAAACTAAAAATTATAGAAATACTATAATACTAATTTACTCTCACAATATAAATTATATTATTTAAAATTATTAAAATATAATACTATTCTCTAATAAGTTTTCAAAAAAATATCAAATTTATTTTAAAAACTTTATTGATGTAAGTTAGGATAGGGTTTTGAGAGAGATAGATTTTTTTTTTTTTTTATGAGAAAAGGGATGAAGAGAAGGAGGTTAAGATATCACATGAGCTTCAAGAACTTAGTGGGCTTCCGGAATGAAATCTCAATCCGGCTAGAAGACGCGAATTCAAGTTGAAGGTATTGAGTCATCCCATCCATTCCGGAATAGGAATCCAATCGATTCATGCGAACCAAACAAAATTAACCGATTTGATCAAACTGATTTCCAATTCCATACCCAAAATGGATGAACCAAACAAACCCTTAAATTCACTGTTAGATTATGTGTTTCATAATTTTATCCGTTGTAATTATAAGAACGAAAGTATTTATATTCATAGAAGTATAATAGTTCTGATCTATATAATATAATATAATATAATATAAAAAAAAATATATATATAAAGAGAATTAAAATTAATTTAAAAAGATTTTGATTTGAAACAGAATGATTGCAATGGGCGAAAAAGTCCCACACAAAATAAAAGAAAAGGAGGGGCATGTCGTTTGCCCACCTTCGTCTCTTTCCCACTATGGGTGGTGAGGAATCCAACCGAGATTCCTTTTACCATTTCACTTGCACACCGCTTATGGAAAGCCCTTTTTTTTTTAATATATATATGGCAAATCATGTAGCACTTGAAGAATCCAGTAAGTAAATTGTCGTTTTTACCCTTGTAATGTTTTTTATTTTTTTGAGTGGGCCTATAATTTTTTTTTTTAAAAAAAAAAGATTAAATAGTATTCTGACGGAATTGAAAGAAAGAAAATTTTAAAATTATAAGAAAGTAAAAAAATATAAATAATTATGCAAAAAATAATAAAGAAAAATATAGAAGAAAAAGACTATAGAAGATAGTCAAAAAGATAAAAATTGAATAATTTTGGCCGTAGAAATTATGAAAAGCGCAAAGATTTGATAGAAAAGATTCGAGAGAGAAAATAAGAAGAGAAACTATTATATAATTATCAATTTCTTTTTTTTTTTGGAGCTTTTCATTTGTTATGGTAGTATCACCACTGCAAAGCAGTTTGATGGTATCCTCTATTTGGATTATCAAATCGAATTTAAATTTTTGTTTTGAAAATAAATTTTATAATATTGTTTTTGAAAAATAATGATTATTTTATTTAGTTTACCAGTGTGGTGGTGGTGTCTAATTCAGAACCATCCATAAACGAAATTTTGCATGTTTAAAATCAAGTCACATATTTTAGTTGACTTAGATGAAGTCTCATATTTAAGCTATTTGAGACTAGTTTGATTCTATTTTGTGAGAAAAATAGCTACATTTGTAGTGTATTTTCTACGCAGAAAAAACCAATGCTACAAGAATCGGATCGAATCGGCTGGCCAGCTCCAATAACTGGAGCAATCTAACCAATAAGAAACAACACAAATCTACATTAGATATGAAAACAATTTTTACATAAAGAACATATATAAATTGAAAATATTTTAATGTTCCTTGTCGACGGTTCAACTACAGGTTTACGTTAATATTTCATGGCCTGCGTCCTCATCTTCTCAAATTGTTCAAAAATAACTTATTCAGTATAAAAATTTTTAAGTTTAATTGTAATTAAAGAATTTGAATTTTATTTCTTCAAAAGTTTTGTTATTCATAATTTAATGTGATAATATTTTTCACTTACGAGGTGATCTATCTTATTTTTAAAAAATAACTTTAAGATCAAATATAAAATTTTATTCTAAATATTTTATCACATTTTTATGTACTAAATTTTTAAAAATTTAAATAAATTAAATAAATATATAAAATAAAATATTCATACATTTAAATATGATCTAAAATAACATCAGCCGTAAATTGAGCAAGGCATGGTAAAAAAAAAATAAAAGGTAAAAGAATAATCATTAATTTTTTTCCAATGAAATGACAACACTTTGGTGTATCATATATATATATATATATAGGGCATCCAAATCATTACTCTATACAAATTGTGAAGGGCCCATACTAAATTCACATTAATTATTACGTTGGTGACGAACTGATTGAACTAGAATCTAGCATATTCTAATGAATAATTTGCAATTACTTTTTTTTTTTCCTTTTTTAATGAACTTTTTCTAACTAGAGTCTAACTTAGAGCCGCATATAAATATTGAACAACAAAATTAATCCATTGTATAATTAAGTGACCCTCAAAACATTTTAGTGGACTATTGCATCATCTATATATGTGTACTCTTGTCATGGTATAAGATAGAAATTGAATATATAAGTTTGGTAGGAGGGTTTTTAAAATCAAACATGCATAAATGAATGCGTCAAAACATCTAACCTACCATTAGCAAATGGATTGCATCAGCATAATTTTTGCATGCATGACTCCACCAAGTACAATTAATTATGTTTATTATTTATTTGCTTTAATTAATAAACAAGCTTTGGTGCACACTAAGCTCCAATGGAGGAGGCAAAATCTTGATCAACAAGGAATTTTAGACACTGTCCACCACTAGTTTGAACATCAAATCAACCAAGTTGGTGGAGCTGCTTATGTGTGTGCCTTTCACTCAGCACTTATTAGAGAATTTTTTGCTTGGAATTGATCCGTAATGTATCAGTTTTCCAAAACTCAAAGGGAGAGATACAATGTCACTATATATATATATATATATATAGAGAGAGAGAGAGAGAGTCTGGCTATGGTGCTTGTAAAAGCACGAATCATTTTGTGCTTGTAGGTTTTTAACCGTTAGATCAGCACTGTTGATCATTTACACCCGTCAGATTATACTATTCAACCAACCACCCACTCAACCCTAGAGAGCCCACATCATCCTAACTACATATTTTTAAATCTAAAGGCTAAAAGCTTACAAGCAACACATACACCAATGTGTTGGTACTTTTAAAAGCATAGGAGCTCAATTCTATATATATATATATANATCGAAAATTTTAGTGCTATATCACAACTTTTTATAGAATTTTTATTTTCAGCCGTTAAAAATTGTTTTCCACCATTAGATTTAACCCCTTAATTATTTTTACCTGTTAGATTATACTATTCAATCAACCACCTACTCAACCCTAAGAGGTTTATATCATCCTAACCGCACATTTCTCAATTCAAGAACTTAAAAACTAATAGTATCAATAACTTGTATATATATATATATATATATACAAGTTTATCAAGCTCTTGACACTATCGAGTTTTTTATTGTTAGATCTACCCTTTGGTCATTTCCATCCGTTAAATTATACTATTCAACCAACCACCCACTTAACGTTGAAGGACCACTATCATTCTAACCATTCATCTTTTCATCCAACGGCTGAAAACTTAATAGTATTAAGCATTTGGTACTATCGATAGTATAATAGTATAATTCTATATTATATATAGTTCTTTCAATACTGTTGATTTTTGAAGCTATTGGATGTCGAGTTAATGGATGTTTTCAATCTAATTAGATATGGAGCAAGGATGGTGATTTAGGTACATGAAGAACACTCTCTAGATATTGATCGAAGATGATCAGATTCATCAAAACATATATAATTTGTACATGTTTTGCTACATAAAATATGAAAAAAAAAATCTAATAATTTAGTGAATATAAAAATATGATAACAATAATTCTCTTGCGCATGCCCTCAGTTATGGAGTTGAGCCGATTTTTGTAGAAAAAAATGATGTGATTTTTAGACAACGCTATATTTTGAACCCAACACCGATTGCTGGAAGAGTTATTAAGAGTAGGGTAATGGAATGCATTTTGTTAAACGCTGGAATAGTGTAGAGCCTTTCCTTTTCCAGTTGCTTCTCTTTTTTTCTTTTTGTTTCGCTCCTAGATTCCTTTTTGGTTTTTTAGAGGCGTAGTAAATTCTCTTACCGACGTGTTATTTTTTTCATTTAAAAAAAATTATGGAATTGGATTTAGAGGGTATTTAAGTAATTATTGAATTTCTTAAATGGTGCTGCATCATAAGATTCCAAAAGGAATAACTTCAAAAAAACCCTGTGGTTTAAAGTGTGTTAATTTGCCCCCTTGTGGTTTCATTTTTCTCTTTTTATTATCAATTTTTTTTTTTTTCTTAAATCAGTGATAAAGTTAAAATTAAAGGATACTAAAGTAAATATTCGATAAATCTAGGTAGGTATCTAAAGTTTTTTTGTATATAATTTAACGAATAAAAACAAAACTACATAAGGGCAAATTAATACACTTTAAACTATGGAGTACCAAAGTGAGAAAGTGTAAAACCATGGGATTTTTTTGAAGTTTTCCCATTCCAAAAATAACCCGAAGTGGACTCCGTAGGAGCATAGAAACGGAGCTCGTCCTGTAGCAAATGAGAATTTCCACCTAACGAGATTCCCATGCCCTCTATATATACCCATACAAAATTCCAACATTCGCTTCAACTCAAAACCAAATCTCACAAGTACACTCTACACCCCCTTTCCCTCTTTAATGGCCTCTTTGGTGCTCTCCCCTCCTCTTCGACCCCGCGTTCCTTTTCCTTCTTATTTACATCGCTTACACTCTGCTCGGTCCATCTTAGCGAGTCCCGGTCATGTAAACCCGAACAGCCGACGTCGCGGTAATCCGCGCGAGTCCCTCGCCGCGAGTGTCGCGACGGAACCGCGCGTTGTCGTTCCCCTCCCGCCGGTCGAAACGGAGCGCGGAGGAGAGCAGAAGCTCGCGGCGTGGAGGAGTGTAAGGCAGGAGAGGTGGGAGGGGGAGTTGGAGGTAGAGGGGGAGATACCACTTTGGCTGGTAATTAAAATAAACATCATGATCTATATATGATTCCATGCATGCATGTTTTGTTTGCATGATTCCATACAAACTAATTATATGCTAATAAGATAAGAAGCTTCTTAAGAAAGTACTATTGAATTTTCTCGCCTTCTTAAAATGATCATAAAAGATCGACGTAAAATTATAAGCTTAAGCTGATAGAGAACAATTATACCATATTATATCTAATAAAAGTCTGGTTGAATTCCTAATTTGAGAATATTAACTTAAATTGTACTTTTTGGAAGAACGATAATAATTAAGAGAACAAATAAGCTAATTAATCGGTGTAATTTATAGCGCGAGTAATGAATGATTAGTCCAAAGTGGTTGTCAAGTTTAATATGAACCCATTATTTGTCTTGGAATGGTTTGGAATAATAAAAAAAAACAAGAAATAGCTCCAATACAAAGTCTTATTACGTACGAAAAGAAAAGTTAATAAACATATATCATGTTGTACAAGATCAAATAAAGTTGCATAAACGTTTTGTCATCTGTTGAGATAATTAATTATTCCTATGGGCTAAACCTTATGATTGTCACTTTCAATATATATATATATATACATACACATTCAAACAACAAAATAATTAAACTACGTGAGAGCGCTGACCCTACGCTCTAAGTGATGTTGTGTCGAACCCATATCTTAAGATTTCTTTTATATATTTTTTAAAATTTCCTAACTTACTAACAATTTTAAATTAATAAATAGATAGGATCTATAATGAAGGGACCACAACCTTGATTTGATGTTCACTATCGAGGAGAGTGGTTTGGCCACGTTTGAAGCTTTTTTTATTTATTATTATTAATGATGATCATACACAGAACTGTATAATAAGAAGTTGCTAAATTCTCTAGTTTATTCCGTAGATTCCATTGGGTTATATTTAGCTTAATACGAGGTTAGATCTTTGTCGGGATATTAGACGACAATAATCAATAGAGATGCGCTTATATTTGTTTCCTTTTTGGAATTGCCCCGAGAATCATTATGACTGTAAAAAAGTGTACGAAAATATGTAACTTAATGGATAGTACTTTAATTATAACCTACAGTTAATGATTTTATAAATTTTTAAATAAACTTCAAATATCACTTTTTTTTTTACTTTACTATATAATTTAAAGTGTATTACTTTAGTATTTTATGATTTTTTTTTTCTTTTCGTAAGCGTTTTTGTTAATTTTTCATTAAATCGTGTACAAAAATTTAAGATATTTTATCTATGGTTTATCGAATATTCATTTTAGTACATTATAATTTATCGAATTTTTTACTTTAGTATTATATAATTTTAACTTTATCAAATAACGAAGAAGATAATAAAAAGAGAAAAATAAAATTACAGAATATACAAATAATATATTTTAAATTATATAATGCTAGAGTGAAAAACCGTAAAACCATAAAAATGGTATTTAAAATTTTTCCTAAACTTTTATTCAAAGCTCGGAACTATACGTACCAATGAGTTTGTGCTTTTAATAGTATAGAAGCTTAATTTGTAGAACGGCACGTACCTCCGGAATGGGCCGGGGGTGTGGAACATCGACGAGCACGAGTTCCGGCACCTCTTCGACGGCTACGCCACGCTCGTCCGCCTCTCCTTCCGCGGCGGCCGCATGGCTGCTGCCCACCGCCAGCTCGAGTCGGCGGCCTACGCGGCGGCCAAGCGCAACCGCCGCCTCTGCTACCGCGAGTTCTCCGAGGCCCCCAGGCCCGAGAACTTCCTTGCGTACGTCGGCGAGCTGGCGAGCCTCTTCTCGGGGAGCTCCCTCACCGACAACGCGAACACCGGGGTGGTCGTACTCGGCGACGGCCGCGTGCTGTGCCTGACGGAGACGGTCAAGGGGTCGATAGAGATCGATCCCGACACGCTGGACACGGTCGGCAAGTTCGAGTTCTCCGACGGCCTCGGCAGCCTGATTCACTCGGCGCACCCAGTGGTCACCGCGGAAGAGTTCGTCACCCTCTTGCCGGATTTGCTCCGCCCCGGGTACCTGGTCGTCAGGATGGTACCCGGGAGCAACGAGAGGAAGGTAGTTAATACCAATCATCAAGCTCTCAACCAACTGCATTGTGTTGTTATGTTTTGAGTAACAACACGTAAAAATACTTACGTGCGTATTGATTATATATTTGACAGGTGATCGGGAGGGTGAATTGTCGGGGCGGGCCCGCGCCGGGGTGGGTGCACTCGTTTCCGGTGACGGAGCATTACGTGGTGGTGCCGGAGATGCCGCTGCGGTACTGCGCCCGGAATCTGCTGAGGGCGGAGCCGACGCCGCTCTACAAGTTTGAATGGCACCCGGAGAGCGGGAGCTACATGCACGTTATGTGCAAGGCCAGTGGCAAAATTGTAAGCCCATTTGATCTCTAAATCCTTACAAAGTAAAATTCAGAAAAATGCACTGATTTTTTTTTTGGGGTTCTGTTATTGAAACTGGACAGGTGGCAAGTGTGGAGGTGCCGCCGTTCGTGACGTTCCACTTCATCAACGCATACGAGGAGGAGGACGGCGACGGCCGGGTCACCGCCATCGTCGCCGACTGCTGCGAGCACTACGCCGACACCTCCATCCTCGAGAAACTTCGCCTCCAGAATCTCAAATCTTTCACTGGCCTGGACGTCCTACCTGACGCCAGGTACTCACTCAGCTGTTATGGTCTCCTTCAAACAGATGATTCTTATTCAATGGATTGAGAATCTGATTTTTTTCTTTTGTGGGGGTGGGGGGTGTGATTAGGGTGGGAAGGTTCAGAATCCCTTTGGATGGGAGCCCAATTGGGGAATTGGACGCAGCACTGGACCCAAACGAGCACGGACGAGGGATGGACATGTGCAGCATAAACCCAGCACACTTGGGCAAAAGATACAGATACTTGTACGCCTGCGGAGCCCAACGCCCCTGCAACTTCCCCAACACAGTCACGAAGGTAACATATGGAGAGTACAAAGCAATTACCCACTTGTTATTTATACATGCGAATTAGTTAGTTAGGATAAATCTGTGGGTTTGAAATTGGGCTTAAATGTTGCTTTTCAGGTTGATCTTGTCGAGAAGAGGGCGAAGAACTGGCACGAAGACGGCGCGGTGCCGTCGGAGCCTTTCTTCGTGGCTAGACCGGGAGCGGTCGAGGAGGACGACGGTGAGTCGCATTTTTTACTACTCTTGTTGCTCTACTAGACTTTTTTTTTCTTTTTTTTTTTTTTGAGAAAAAAATAGCACGCTACCCGCTTCATTCATTCATGATATGAACTTGCTCTACTAGGCTTGAGTTTGACTGTGGTGCAAGGTACACCGCAATCATGTTTGAGAATTTCATCTGAAACTGCTAAAGTTTTAATTTTTGTAGTAATTTCGAAATTGAATTCTAAATTTACTGTATTTACTGCTCAATCTGTTTTCACTAAATCTCTTCAGCATTACTCTTATCTTATTAAAGGTTCAAGCTAAATTTATAATTTAATTAATACGGCCCCGCGCTTAAGCGACACTCAACTTGTCCCTTACAAATGCATTGTTAGGCAAATCCAAATAAAATTTGATCTATTTACAGGGGTTGTTATTTCCATGGTGAGTTCCCAAAATGGAGAAGGGTACGCTCTGCTTCTGGATGGTTCCACATTTGAAGAGATCGCACGTGCCAAATTCCCGTACGGCCTCCCTTACGGGTTGCACGGTTGTTGGATCCCCAGAAAAAATTAGCCCCTGCTGCTAACTATATGGCTACGAAATAAGCTTATAGATTTGTCAAGCTTTTCTGTAATTTTCCTAGATGAATCAAGTAGTTTTGTGTGATGAAAGAAGTATATATATACAACTAATGTACATCTCATAGTGTGAGAAAGAAGTATATATATAACGAATGTACATCTCATAGTGTGAAAGGTTGTAGAGTTTCTGTACAAGCTATAGTAATATATGGCAAATGAGCACTTTTGTTCTCCCAAATTGTGTGTTCATAGAGCACAGATATTGTTCAGATAGAATGTGAGATTTAGTTGAGAGCTCAGGAACTTATTTTTTGATCTTTATATAGCAGAAGAAATAAATATATATCCAATTAGAAAAACCAAAATTCTGGTTATTGAAACTACAGAAGGCTCTCAAAAATTATTATGAGAACCACACTACTCTGCACAATGAGAAGGTTCAAGTAATACAGAGGAGGAATTTACACTACAAATACCGCTGGTAAAATCACCATTACAAGGTCCAGTTCCTAGCTTTGAAGAGCCAAAAAGTGCGCAAACACCACAAAACGAAATTAATACACTTCAAATCCAAAAAGTGCGCAAACACCACAAAAACAAAACGAAATTAATACAAGAAGAAGTCGACAACAAGAAGATCACAGAATTTGTCCTAACGGACCATTGCTAATAGCTTTATTTATTTGAACTCCACCGGCCGTCTTCCATCGAGAAAACTTCACTCTTCGTCCATGTCGATGCCATCTTCGTCCGGCATTTCTATTTTCATCTTCTTCACCGCTTGAGCAGCATCACTCTTTGCAATCCCGTTCGGGATCTCGATCAGGATATCTGATTTTTGCCCTGTCGCTGCATTAACCATCCCGCCGTTCTTCTCCACTGTATATGTCAACTCCTTTTCCCCAGGAGAAGCATCAATATACACAGTAGAGTTCTCGTCGATCTCCTCTCGTATCAACATCTTCGACAGCTGCGTCACCACTCTCTTCTCCAGCCACCTTCTAATCGGTCTAGCACCATATACCTGCAAACACCCAGAATCAACAATTGTCTCGCGATTCAGTCCAAGTTACAGTAAACCGGCAATTTAAAATTTCAGTATTAAGATGTAAAAGGAAACTTACAGGGTCATAGGATTCCGACAAAACCACGTCTAAAGCAGCATCAGTCACAGCTAAGGCGACGCCCCTCTCAGCAAGACGGGCGGCAACATCCTTCATCTGAAGCCTTGCGACCTTCCTCAGTTGCTCATGAGAGAGTGGATCGAATATCACTATCTCATCTAATCGGTTAAGTAACTCTGGCCTGAAATGCTTCCTCACCTGAACACAATAAACCGAATGAATTGGTTGGAATCCCAAATAACCTCCAAATTATGGCACAACAAACTAAACGGAAACAAGCTAATTTTAAATCTCTAATCCTGCTATCTCTGCATATAGTTGGTAACAAGGTTTGAAATTAGAGGGGAAACTACATTGGTTGCAGCAATAACCTAAACAATAACAGGCATAAACCAACTACACTGAGGGATAAATTAGCTCAACAGAGGGGGGCAAATAATTATGCCTAGTTATTGTAGTATATTTCAGTTTGATCTGATCATAAATTCCCGGTAATATTTTACTATGTTTGGGAGGAAAGCAACTTTGAATCTATCAGCTCAAACAAGGTGATAAGAAAAGGTTGCAAAAAGATTCATTACCTCCTGCATGACTCGATCACGAGCAATCTGCATAGTGGATTTGCCCACCATTCCAGCAAGAAGGTGCTCGGCTCCCAGATTTGAAGTCATAATGATGACGGTGTTGGTGAAGTCGACAGTCCTCCCTTGCCCATCGGTCAATCGACCATCGTCGAGGACCTGAAGAAGGGTATTGAAGACGGCAACATGCGCCTTCTCCACCTCGTCGAAAAGGATGACACTGTATGGCCGCCTCCTCACTTGCTCTGTAAGCTGCCCACCTTCCTCATGGCCAACATACCTACATTTTGATAGAATAGCATAAGCACCCAGATAAAACACTAGACTAGACTAGTAGAGACTAGTTAGTGCCAATTTGGCCTAGCTTCTTCTGAAATAGTTTCTCACTCCAAGTTAAAGATTCCGTTTCTAAGAAGTATGCTAAGGTGACTTTCACAAAAAATATTCAAGTTTCTTCACAGCCCTCTACACAAATAGACACTTTTCTGGTTATGCCCAAGCTATATAAACCAAGAGAGAAAAACTTACCCTGGTGGCGCGCCAATGAGTCGGGCGACCGAGTGCTGCTCCATATATTCTGACATGTCGATGCGAATTAGAAGGTTCTCATCATCAAACAACTGCTCTGCGAGCGCTTTGGCAAGCTCCGTCTTGCCGACACCGGTCGGCCCCAAGAAGAGGAATGAGCCGGTCGGCTGCTGTGGCCGGCCAAGGCCGGCACGGGACCTCAACACAGCCTCCGCCACCGCATCGACTGCCTGTTCCTGTCCGACCACTCTCTTGTGCAGCCGCTCCGCCAGGCCCATCAGTCTCTCCTTATCATTCTGGCCGAGCCTGGTCACCGGAATTCCCGTCCACCGGCTCACCACCTGTAAAGTAAACAAAATTTCAGCATACCACAACAGAGAAAAAAAAAAAAAAAATAGAGGAATTGAAAAGAGAGGTTAACTGCAAATTATCCTTAGCTATAACAATCCTTCATAGAGCTTGAAGAGGATTCAAAATTAAACGAGAAGTGAAACAATTATTAAACATTAGAGGTTATCTAATTTCATGAACTAAATTGTTATGGTTTTAACTCTTCTAGTGACAAAATTGACCTATGGACCTGTCGAACTTCATAGACATTTTTTTTTCCTCTCCCTTTATTTTGAGAATACAGGAACTAAATTTGATTAACCAGAGAATACAGGAACTAAATTTGATTAACCAGAATAAAACCTCTATAAGAGTTCCTAATGTGAGTACCTCTGCAATGTGCTCGGGTCCGACGGTCTCGGTTAACATCAAGTTCTCACTGGTATCACCCTCGAGCCTGGCAATTGCAGCATCGATCTCTTGGAGAGCGCCATAGCGGAGATCGGCGGCGCGGGCCAAATCATATCTTCTCTCCGCCTCCTGTAAAGTGAAGAGCAGCTCCTCTCGGCGCTGTTTCAATCTTCTGATCTCGTCGATTCTCTCCTTCTCCTTCTGATACTTCATCTTCAGCGGCTGCAGCTTATCTCTCAAATCATCCAACTCTTTCTTAACCTGAAAACAAACAAACAAACAAACAAACAACACAGAATCATGTTAGAGCTTCATCTAAGATCAAATTTCGTCTCCGGAGAATGTATGTTTCAGAAATGATAATAATACCGACCTCAACGAGCCGAGCTTTGCTCGCTTTATCCTTTTCCTTCTCGAGAGCATGCAATTCGATCTCGAGCTGTATCCTCTTCCTCTCGAGGTTGTCGATCTCCTCCGGTTGACTGTCGAGCTGCACCCTCACATTCGCGCAAGCCTCGTCCACCAAATCGATGGCCTTATCAGGTAGATGCCGACCTTTTTAGGAGTCATAACAACATAGATTAATCAGCATCAAAATTCAAAAAATAATAATAATAATGATATAATTGAATACATGGAACTGGAACCGGCAACGAACATACCTGTAATGTAGCGGCTGGAGAGTTGCGCGGCGACGACGAGGGCCCGATCCTGGATCCGAACACCATGGTGGCCTTCATACTTCTCCTTCAACCCTCGGAGAATGCTGATGGTATCGGCGACGCTGGGCTCCGCCACGTACACTTGCTGGAACCTGCGCTCGAATGCGGCGTCTTTCTCCACGTACTTGCGATACTCCTCGAGCGTGGTGGCGCCGATGCACCGGAGCTGACCCCGGGCGAGCATGGGCTTGAAGAGGTTGGCGGCGTCCATGGAGCCCTCGGCGCGGCCGGCGCCGAGGACGAGGTGAATCTCGTCGATGAAGAGGATGACCTTCCCTTCGGCTTCCTCGACTTCCTTGAGCACGGCTTTGAGGCGCTCCTCGAACTCGCCGCGGTACTTGGCCCCGGCGACGAGCGCGCCCATGTCGAGCGCGACGAGGCGGACGTCGAGGAGGTTGCTGGGCACGTCCCCGCGAACGATGCGCTGGGCGAGGCCCTCGACGACGGCGGTCTTGCCGACGCCGGGGTCGCCGATGAGGACGGGGTTGTTCTTGGTGCGCCGGGAGAGGATGCGGACCACGCGCCGGATCTCCTCGTCGCGGCCGATGACGGGGTCCAGCTTGCCGGCGACCTCCACGAGGTCGCGGCCGTAGGTCTTGAGGGCCTCGAAGTTGGAGTCCCCGGAGGCGCTCTCCACGCGGCGCCGCCCCTCCTTGCCGCGGAGCTTCTCGAGCTCGGCGCGCACGCGCGCGGCGCTGACCCCGGCCTCCTTGAGCGCGTCGGCGATCTGCGGGTCGTCGAGGAGGCCGAGCACGAGCTGGTCCACGGCCAGGTGCGAGTCCCCGCGCGCCTTCTGCGACGACTGCGCGCGGCGGAGGCACTTGATCAGCGCCGTGGACGCGGGCACCTCGTCGGGGGGAGGCGACTGCGAGGGGAGCTTCTTCAGCGCGTGGTTCACCACGCGCTCGAACGACTCGCCGGCGCCGCCGCCGCCGCCGGCGGCGTTGGAGATGGCCTGGCGGAGCAGGCCCGCCTGGTCGGCGGCGAGCGCGGCGGCGAGGTGGAGCGGCGTCAGCTGCGCGTGGCCCGCGCCCAGCGCGAGCTCGTGCGCCGCCACGATCGCCTCGTTCGTCTTGTGCGTGAACTTGTCGGGATTCATGGCGCTCTAGCGTTAGCTTCGCTTATTAGCTTCGGTAGAACTGCGCGAGATTGAATAGTGGAACTGCTTCGATGCGTATTCGTGCGCTGTTTGTTGCGTGTTTATGATCTGAGGATGCGGGGAGTGGAGGGGAGGGGGTATAAGAAGGAGAGGGAGAAGATGATTCGCCATTACTCTGGAAGGAGAAGGTGCTAGATGGTGCGGGAGAGTTCTAGGACCTTGGAGGGGACGGGACGATCAGGTGTTCGGACGGTCGGATATGAGTTGGTGCGAATTCGAGATTTATCCAGAAGTTGCCACGTAGCCGACAAGAATTTTTTCTTTTTTTTGGAAAAAAAAAAGGAAAATGTATCCTTTTTGGGTTCCGGGTAGGGGGGTCCACATACAGCCCACGTCTGTAACTCCGGGCCCACTCATCGAGAGCCCACCTCATCGACTCGGTGAGGCATTTCGTCGAGCACGCCGCGGGCGCGCGCGGCACGCGAACGAGCTCCGCGGCGCCGCCCATGTCTACTACGGCGAGAGCCCTCGGCGCTCTCGTCCACAGGGTCTCCCTCTCCTCCCTCACGAGCCACCCATTGACGCTCCCTAGTACGTGCTCTCCCTCGACCTCTTCTTCTTCTCCATTTGATCAAAAAGCTCATCTCGTTTCTTTCTTTCTGGGGGGAGTTAGGGATTGGATTATTGGAGAGGATTTCGCGGTCTACACCGTTTCACGATGTTGGTCGCGCCCACAGAGTGAGGAGGATTTGGACGTCTCAACCGGTTTGTATGGGGAGGCGTTCTTGTAAGATCGCCGGTAGAAAGGTAGGATTTTTATTTTTTTTTTAATTGATAATTTTTTGCTTATAAATTTTACTCTACAGTTGAAGTGGCCTTTATTAGATCAAATGGTATGGATATAACACATCATTGGATGCTTTTTGGTAACTATACATGTTCAGAAACCTTATTTGGCTCTAGCAAGTGTGAAAATTTACAACTACTGTTGTATAAATTTGAAGTGGTTTGCTAATGAGAACTCTGATTCACGAGGTTTCGAAAGAGAAATGTTTGTATACTAGAAGCGTTTTGTAATTTTAGGTGCCAAAGAAGCTTATCAAACTCAAAATAAGGAAAATGGCATCTCGTAAGCATTGGATTCTTATTAACAATTCCGGATCATTTTTTTTAATCATTTTTGGACCGAGTACATAAGATCTCGTTTTTCACAGGATGCGCAAAATCTGAAGAAGATGAAGCGCAACAGCAAAATCGGGAAAGAAATTGTTGCTGCGTAAGTTCATATTAATCTCTGCTGTTGCTNATGAAGTAAATAAAAGAAGAGTTAAGTTCCTTCTAATTTCATTGTCTTAGTCTTCGTCATCAAATACATAAGTAATTCCTTATGGAGACCCTAATAGAAATATCTTCTTCATATATAATTAAATAAATTGTGTGTTTTAATTTGGATTCGCTAGTTATTTATTGCCGGAGTGATTATCATCCTTTACAAATGAAAATTAAATAGTAATGTTTCCTCGCCCCTTTTTTTGGTAAATTATATAATTTTACCAAACGTTTCTTATATAGTAATTTTCTAATAACTTTTTAAAGCCAATTTGGATGAACATTGTAAATTTTGAACTAAATTCCAAACTTTCCTCACCCCTCATATATATATTTTTTTATAATCTTTTAAGCCAATTTAGATGTACAATCTAAATTTTGAAAAAATTATTCAAATTTTAATATAAATCTAAACTTATAATGTACATTTAATGCTTTCGCAAATAATCATTTAAATAGTTTTCCCTTACTTGTATCGGAAGTTATTTTTTGAAATTAATTTTTTAGGCATTAACAAATCTATTTATAGCCTTTTACAAATTCTCTTGATGGATATTTAATATCAAATTAAATATGTATGAAATTTTATTTGTATGATGTTTTGCTTATCCTATTATTAAATATACTCATACATATTAATTACGTAAAAAATATTTGAATTTCTCTATTAACTTTTATTGTAACTTAAAATCAAATTCATATTTTGTTTCATTATATGTGTTGCTATTTGAAATTTGCCAATTCGAAATTGAATTTGTGTTTTAAATTTCTGATTTAAAGGTTGTGTAAAAGGTTTTAATTAACAGCTAAAAATGGTTTTGTAAAATTACCTTCTGTTAAAGAAATTGTGTGAAAAATATCAAAGATAGCGAAAAGCGATTTAAGCTTTAGCAACTTTTTAAATAGTCAAACTTATACACAAACACTATAAGCCAAAAAAAAAAAAAAGGTGAAATGTGGAACAATATGTCTAGAATTCAAACAGAATGCTGATAAAAATTAAAGATAAAAGAAAAGCCGAATATCATTTTTCAGCCTTAAAAATTTTAGCTTTCATGCTTTGTGCAAATGGTTTGCATTATATGTATATATTATGGCATGTTAAACAAAAAAATAAAATTATATATTATGCAGCATCAAAAAAGGCGGCCCAAATCCATCGTCAAACACCAACTTAGCAACCATACTAGAGAAAGCTAGAGAGCTCGACATCCCAAAGGAAATCGTGGAGCGTAACATTAAAAAAGCATCAGAAAAGGGCCAAGAGACTTATATCGAAAAGTTCTACGAGGTACATTAGTAATGCTGTATTATAGCTGCATACGAGCTTTGCATCTTATATGTAGTATAGTCCATCTCTTTATGATGAATTAGGTATACGGGTTTGGTGGAGTTGGTATGGTTGTCGAGGTTCTTACTGACAAAATAACAAGATCTGTTGCTGCTGTCCGAGGTGTGGTGAAGGACTGTGGAGCAAAATTGGCTGATCCTGGGTCTATTATGTTCAAATTCAGACGCGCTCGAGTTGTAAATGTAAAGGCTGCTGATGCTGACAAGGACCAGCTGCTTATTGTTGCTTTAGATTCTGGTGCCGAAGATGTAATTGAGCCAACAATTTATGATGATGACTCAGAAGAAGATCGTCAAGAAAGGTTCTTCTCAATCCGATAATTAGTGACATCACTTGCAATTTTGACATGTTCCTCCATTAGGAGTCAGCTTTCTGAAAGATGTGATCATTTTAAATTTTGAAGTCATTTTGCCACTCCGAATGATTGAAAATGAAAATGAAACTGCACTGGCACTATGTGACACGGAAAAGATATTAAAATTTAAGTCCAGGTTTTAAAGGCAATATACAATTAGTTGATATATGAAGATCACGTTTTTTTTTTTTTGTACTTCGATTTTGATTATTGAATAGTAGTCGAATGAGGACCCACCTTCTTATTTGCCGGCTTAGTCACATCATCACATCACTTTTAGCCAAGTTGTTGTTTTCGAGTTCTCTATTGCCAGCCTACACGACCGGATTGCTGATACATACAAAACACATCTTCATGTCTTAACAGAGCTTTGTTTATTATTCACTTTCTGAGATTTGAGGAAGCTTATAGTATTTTTCTTAGATTTGAGGAAGCTTATAGTATTTTTTATTCATTTAAAATCCATTCGTAGTTCGTTCAGTGTTGTGTGGCAGCCAAATCAGTTTGATAGGAGTCGGAAGCTTCTTCGCTGCAATGTTCTTATAGCCGATTCAATTTTTGCAGCTATTACAAAATCATTACTTCAGCAGAAGACTACCCTGTCATATTATCGAAACTACGAGATGAAGGAATAGCATTTGAACAGGATAATGGGTTTGAGCTACTGCCATTGAACCCCATTGAGGTGCTCTATCAACATTCCTGCTCTATCTCGATCATTTTAGTGAGGTCTTGTAGACATTATTCTCCTTGTCAGTTGCTTGCTTCTGTTGTCGTACATCTTCAGTAAAAAAATTTCAAGAATATTTTCTTTGCCACCCAGTTCAGGTCAAATTCACATACAAATTAGTTAAATGTTTAGAATTTACTAGTTTCTTACTGGTCATCAGTTGCAATTGAGACCATTTTATAGCCAACCGTCTCAGCATGTAGAATTCTAAGATAAATCAATAGGTTTCATAGACAAAAAC
This sequence comes from Ananas comosus, assembly GCF_001540865.1. Lineage (NCBI taxonomy): Eukaryota > Viridiplantae > Streptophyta > Magnoliopsida > Poales > Bromeliaceae > Ananas > Ananas comosus. The sequence continues at coordinate 9,817,900 of NC_033636.1, forward strand.
TTTTATTAAGTGCTCTCTTTATCAATTTTCCATTGTTTATAGAGGAGTATTACATAAAACATTTCAGATAAGAAGTTAGCATCGCCCTTTTCCTCACTAAGACCCTCCTTTCATGTTATTTAACAGGTCGATGATGAAGCTATGGAGCTAAACAAGGAGCTTATGTCCAAGCTCCTTGAGCTTGATGATGTTGATGCTGTTTATTCAGATCAGAAGTGATCAAGCATGATGATCATCAAGTCATTGCGTAAGCAGGATTACCATTTTGATTTGAACTTTGCCTTCGTTCACTGTGGCTTGAACATTCTATGTTTTCTAAGGGTTCCCAAACCTGAGCAAAGCAAAATCTTGCTACTTATGTGATCTCTTAATATATTTTAAACAAATTTACTTCATACTTAGGTATTGTATTTAACTCCTAATTCATAGTAAAACTAATGTTTTGTTTTTTTTATCGCCAGATGCGTTGCTGAAGTGATAGGGCCAGATCAATGAGCATGACGAGGCGGCTGGCGTTTCATTTTTCCAGTCAGAAGTGACTAAAGAGCCGCAGAGTTGATGTTTTCAATTGCCATGCCTTTTCACTTAATTTACATTGTGTATGTGATTTTACTTTTAATTTGAGGGACTCATATGGGCTTTTTAAGTTGTAAAATGAGAAGAAATATAAGTTGTTCAAACCTCAATTGTTATTTCTTGTTCATAGTTGATCAGGATACGATACTGAATAAATTATATTCTTTTTAGTTCTGTTTGAATGCATAAATATCATATACAGTATACTACTTAATTTACTTAAAAAATTTGCACATCTGATTGATAAAAAGTGTAATCAAATTTTTAGAATGAGATCTCATATTCGGAGGGTAAATTTTTTATAAAAAAAAAAAAAAAAAGATAAAATATCTTATAGATAAAATATACTATTCTATCAAAGCGTAGATAATAATAGATAATAAGATCTTTAAACAAGCAAAAACTAAACTCCTTATTCATAATTATACTATAGATAAAATATACTATTCTATCAAATCGTAGATAATAATAGATAATAAGATCTTTAAATAAGCAAAAACTAAACTCCTTATTCATAATTATACTAAAAAAAAAATCATACATAATAAGCTATTCTTAGATAATCTCTTGTAACTCATCCAATTCTAGTCAGTATTTTGCCTTCTCTCCGTATCAAATTGGTAAAAATTTTAGCAGAACTGTACAACAAGCTTCTTCAAGAAAGTTTTAAGTTATGGCATTGTACATAAATTAGGTGTACCACTTTCGCCAGTCCGATATTAAAGAAAATAACACATAACGTTACACTAATGATCCCAAAAATAAACAAGCTGCAGAGTCGAAAGCTACTCGTCGATGATACATTGTTGCTCCATTCCTCAATGAGCTTCAGAGGGATCGGTGTTGAGTATTGCTGCTGATTCGAAATTTACCACAATGAGAATGGCTTAGCCATGAAGTTGACAGTGTGAATAAACTCAGCATTCTTCAAGAATGGCACGCCCGAGATTTGCAGCGAGAGCTAATCTAACTGAGCTTAGTGCTTGCGGTGGCAAGTTGGTGTCGCAGTAATCTGGGCGCAGCTTCGCCATGGATAATTCTTGAAGCTTGTTTAGCAGCAAATTTGTTTCGGCAACATTTAATAGAGGCTGGGGTTTCCAATTCAACAAAGTAACCTGGATACCACAATAAAAAAGAGAAAATAATAATCAGACAATGAGACTTGCATCAAGGTTCAAAAAAAAAAAAAAAAATCCACTTATTTTTTGGTTTTTCTTGGTCTGCGTCAAAATCTCTTTATATGGACCAAAATTTATTTGACCGGAATAATGAGTGTATCTTTCCCACCACTGCCTACTGATCATTAAGTGGTTGTTCTCAGACTCAAACATATTATCATGTGATTGCATACTGACACGGAACCTTTCCAAGGCAAATAATAACTACTAGAAAATTCAAGAAACTATAATTCAATTATTTGCAAAGCCAGTTCTAAATCCTAGTTCAATCACTTGGTTTGCAGTATTGCTGATAACATAATAATAAATGTTAACCTATCAATGTAAATGACCTACCGAGTCATGCAAAAGAGGGAGCCAGAAACGTTGCGGTGTAGACGGATTCCTCATAAGCTGCATAAATTGAGATATAGTGAATAATGTTGATATCGGAGTCAGATCAAATAGAAAATCACTAAATTGAAAAAAACCATGTCGACTTGTTTTCTTAATCAGGCTCTACCATTCATGTACAAACATCGCAGGTTTGTTGATGCCCTACATACTTCATATGTCAAAGTTGAGAACAAGAACTAACTAGGAAGCTTGTCGCTTCAACTGTCAAGCAGTATACTTTAACAAAAACAAATGTAATAACATGTAAGTCAGAGAATATTTAGTCGAAGTTTACGAGACAAGTGCTACTAAGCGCCAGAAGTGTGATAGCTTTGCTAAATGGTCTGGCTGTAGATGCCAGACCATTTATATAAAGTAAACTGATTTTTTACTGCAATTAATTGCTAAGAGACACAACAGTACCTGAATAAGTGATTGCATGGACTGTCGAGCAGCATCGACAGCTCTCCCTTCTAACGCCAGGTGAAGGGATCGTTTAAAATCCCGATATCTGTTGCCAAAGCATGTTGTTAAAAATAATGAAAACATGAATCATGAAAGATGAGATAGAAGGAAGCAAAAGCACAAAGAGGTACTTGTGAAGAAACTCAAGGCCTCCGGCAGTCCCAACATCTGAACCAAGCAATTCAATCAAACCCTCCCATTGCTGTCAATTAGTTGAAATAATCAGTTTCGAACAAGAAATATTGCAAGTGGAGATAATTGTGAACAAATTTCTCCTCCTAATGAAGAATAAGAACTCAATAAAGCTGTTAGGCTTTTAGTTGACAGCATACAACTTATACACGCAAAAACTTTTTTCATCCAAGAAAATAGCACCTTGAAACTATCATCAGAGACTGACTTCCCAATACTTTCAAATAGCTGTTGAGCAATCCTGTCAAGAGAAACTTTGTCACCTGCTTGCTGAAACCAGTAAACCCCAGACCCTTTTCTACCATGCTTCCAATGGCACATGCCAGCAATCTGATAGGACAAAATGAAAGGGAAAAAAGAAAAATAAGAGTGCTTGAAAATAAGAACCATTTGAAGCCACCAAAGCACATGTTCAGTGCAAAACTGAGCTTAAGCTCTAGAACTTATCCTCTCAAGTTTGAGTTTGTTAGCCCCACTTAAACTGAACAAGGGATGTCAAAAGTTTCTCTATAGAAAGCAGATGCTTCCAATAACCACGCAGTTGACTAACAATTAGTGTACAGACAAGAGGCTAAAATGAGCTTTTCAAATAGTTTTACTCCAGTGGCACTTCTGCAGAAGCACCGGATAAGCCAAACATGCCCACAACATGCCCAAATTGGCTTGCAAACAAGGCTGCAAAGAGCGCTAGTTTGTTACGACCGAACCATGATAAGATACCCCACGAATTAGCATGTGCTTTTAAAGATACCTTCATGATGCTTGAACTGATGTTTTCCAGTTCATATAAACGACAAATCTCCAGAGTCTAGTCAACAGAAAAAGATTCAGGTCATCATCAAGCAGATAATAGTAGCATTTATGAGAAGCCTTTCCACCGAGTAAAGTGACAAGTTAAATCACCTTGAGTACTAACTGATAATTTTGTACAGGCTGTCTGTAAAGTAAAATCTCCAGCAAACCTAGACCTTGCTTTGGGCATGATGCTAGATAAGTTGGTGCAATCTGAGAACAGTTCGGTCAAAGTTAAACAAGTGCTTTGGTCAGACAAACTAGTGCTTTGTTGTAATACAAAATAACAGATGAGGGGAAAGATGCATTTCATTTGATAAATTTGTCTCCCAAATATAGTAGATTCACACCAAAAAAAAAAAGATATTATCTTAGTATGACGCTTGATTCAATAGCAGGATAGTAGCGAATAGATTAATAAAGGGTTACTCTAGGGTATTCGTTACTCACTCAGCAATTCAGCATACAGAAGTACATAGAAACTTCATATAAGAGAATTGCGTGCCAATGTGGAAATACCACTAATTAACAACCAAACGAAGGAACTCACTTGCCAGGTCAAAGGATGAGAGGACAAAACTTGGGCATAACCAAGCCGATGGAGTTCCTCTATGCTGATACCTCCCAAGTTATACCGTTCCTCATGCAGCAGAATACCAAAATTATCACTACTAGCTGTCAACAATTCCATGGCATGAACAACCATCCTGTACAAAGAACCAGCATACATGTGAAAATAAATATTAAAATACTACCAAATAGAAAGAGATTCACATTTGGAAATTTGATTGCTTAGCTTACCATGATCCAAATGACTTTGAGCACTCTGCTAAAACAACCTAACAAGTCAAAACAAGAAAACTATAATAAGAATACGTCATTGGTGATGTAATCCTACTTACGGGAAGAAAGAAAAAACTAAATGTATCTTGTTCTTACCTCCGGATTTTCTCCAAAAATACCAGTAAGAAGTCTTATCAATCCATTGTAATTGGAGGATGGTTTCAGCTGCATACATTTCTGAGCCAAGTTTTGCATACCTTCTAAACCCTAAACAATCATACATGTAACAAAAGTAAGTAGAGATCCAGCCATGAATAAGTGCAAATACTTCAATTGCCCCCACATTAGCAAGATTAGTTACAGAAAAACCAAAGAAAATAGTGAGTATCAGATTCCACCACAAAAAATGTTACACGTTTATAGTAACTAACCACTGTGAACGGTCTTATATAGAGAAAGTGCGATATAAACAACTCCATCCAATGACAAGTTGCAACAGTAAGATTCTTGATGTTCCCCAGCATGATCTGAAGCAAATTCCTCAAGCCATCCCGAGTTTCAGGGTGGCTGCATTGCACCCAAAATGCACTGCTTTCGAGTTTACTTACATGACCCCTCCATTTTTCCCATGCCTAGCAAATCAAAATAGACAAGTGTTCGTTGATAATTCGATTAAAAGGATATACAGACATTATACCAATATACCTTGATATATTCTTGTTTGGTCTTACAGCATTGACCTAATCTTCCAGGTGGTAAATCAGGACGCATTCGCGGCATTGTTGAAACAAGAACAGCAACCGCCTCTACCAACCCATTTTCAATCTGCACCATGCAAATGCGGTCAGCTAAACTGATGTTCAAAGAACCAGAATCTTGCAAAGTCCTAAAGTAATTCCATCAGAACTTATACAAGGGTTGCAAGAGAGAGCAAAATGAATAGGTCACAATATACAGAACCTAATTTGATCTTCACGATAAGTTAAGCAACATGCAACACCTATAAAGTAATTGGAGTACTAGAAAATTTCAATGACTCAAATTGACCTATAAATACAGACCTCGCGGCTGTCTAGCTGATCCAACTGATAAGATCCATGTAATCTAAGCAACTTTACCTGAAATAGAAAAGTCCATTTTCAAGTCAAAATAAAATCATACCACGTATATTTCTAGTAAAACTCAGTTTCCAGCAAAGAGAATCAAAAGAATAAACTTGCCACAGTGTCAAGCCATCCAACTGCAAGTGCTGCTGACAGCCCTTCCCAGTAATCAGGATCATCCTCAAAAACCTGAAAAGCATACTCTCGATGAAACTGCGTTGTTTGATTTCTTTCAAAGTAGAAATTTGATCATCTTCTATAGATTTTCACAAACTTAAGATGGCCTCAGAAATCCATATATCCTAAGGTTCTAGAAGAGTGAAAAGGCTAGACAACCTTGCAGACACCAGCTTAAAGAAACTCTGCAGCTAACATTTTGAGAAGTATCAAGATGATTAGTAAATCTCACAAAAGAGGCTCAAGTGATGAATGATTGGCCATTCTTACTACTCACTCAAATTTTATATAGAAATAGGAAACACACAGTTAAAGAACATTTACAAAGGTCATACACATCAAGGAAATAGGAACAAACCATATTCTGACTTATTCTACTGAGAAGCTGTTTCTAAATTTGGGTGGCAAAATGGACAAGAAAACAATCCATTTACCAAAGCATCACTATGAAAATAGTATGTCCAAATAAAAGTGATTTCTGATTCAACCAGCACGCCAAATTAGAAATCCAGTTCATGAATAGATTAGCGAATGCATGTTCAGCATATGCTTTCTGGTTAAATAGAACTGGAGATTAAAAAAGTACTGCATAGAAGATAGATAAAACCTTCAAGGTATCAAGCTTTTTCTGGAGACTGGAAATCTTTGTATGTATTGTACTTTCAGTCCTGGTCAAGAGACTGTCGTAGTCCTGACAACAAAGAAAGGAGTCCTAAGAAAAATTCGTAAAGCACACAATACTCACATCCACACTTAAGAAAAAAGAAATGAACAAAGGTCAAAGGAAGGAACATTACTGCTAACCAATCAACAAGACACTCCGGAAGCCAACTCGACACCTGCTTATCGACATAGAATATCTCCATGAGCTGCCACGCAGCCTTCAAACTCTTAGGCTCCTCGCCAGGCTGCAATAAAGAGTTATGGATTCAACTTAAAGACTACAGAACAAACAATCATAAACCGGTAGAATAGAATTTAAAGAGAGAAGAATCAGGATGTTCTCAGTGAATTCGATCGCATCACGAAGTAAAACTCAATAACCTGTAAGATCATCTTTGGATCTTCAATTACAGCAGAAGGAAGAGGCTTCCGCTCCCCAAGCAGATTGGATATGCTATTACTGTATTCCAGAACATGATGCCACCTGCTGGCCATGAAAAAAAAGAAATACAACAAAATCTTACTACCTTTACCTATTTAAAAAATAATGAATAATGCATAGACTATTTCTGTATGGTGATATAGTCCAGACTGCATGAAAGCTTCATATCTGTTCATCTTCCTAACCCAGGAAAACTAAATGTTACTACTTTAAACAGCCATACGGTACTACAAATCATGGTTTATTTTTTGCAGTACTGTGTTATGCCGATGATTCCAGGGACCGTTCTGTAGAAATACACCCACAAATTTCTCCCACACTCAACTCCAACTAAGGCCCATTAGAGAATCTCATTATCATTCGAATAGAAGTAGAGTGACAGAAACAGTAGTAGTTTCTATGAGTGATCTCTTAATGTCATAGAATATAATTTCCCAAAAAGCTCAAACATCCTAGTAACATGAAATAACATTTCAATTTAAAAGCTCATACAAAGATGTGACAACATATAGTTTTACCATTCGGTGCGTATCGAAGAGTTCGGCATCCTCGACGATGCTGCAAACAAATTCTTCTGACTCTGGAGAAGCGCGAAGGGGGCAACGGACCCGTACGCAATCCTCCGCCTCTCCGCTTCGCTGACCTCCCCCTCGCCATTGCCGAGCTTCACCTCCACCACCTTTCCCCCGATCTCCTCCTCGGGGCCTTCGGCGCCGGTTCCATCTAGGGTTTCCGAATCCGGGGGAGGGGGGCGGATGCACGCCACCTGGAGGTTATTCCCGCGGGACCAGGAGACGTAGACGCGGAAGAGTGGGGACCTGAGGCCGTGGTGCACGCGGTGGGTCACCGGGCCCACGGCCTCCGGCGAGAAAGGGACGAGGGAGTCGCCGGAGTCCGATGGTCGTCCAGGCATCTTCGCCGGAGGGTCGCCGGACTGGAGAGAGAGAACTAGGGTTTCGGGGAGGAGGAGGGGTTTGGTGGGGTTTTGATGTATAATGGGTAATTGTTGGCGGGTTTAAGAGAGGTTGTCGATAGAAACTAGTCTATATAAGTCGGCATCGAAATAGCTAGATTTGCCGACAACAGTTCTGAAATCGGCCTCGAAATGTCTAAACGTGCGTGCCGACTTTAGGTGACTCCAGTTGTTCGGAAAACTAAGAGCAACGCCGACTTTACCTGAAAACGGCGACGAAACAGCTACTCTCCCCGCATTCGACAAACTATAAATTTTCGCCCAAAAAATTAAGTTGGGAAGGCACTATGCAATGTTTGCTGTCCAAACACGAATTCTAAAGCCAGGACTCAAATTTCTTTTATAAAACTGAAATTGGTTTTATTCCGCGTGTGTTCTGAGTTGGGTTTGAATAACTTGGGTTCAGTATATATAAAATAGGTTTGGAACATATTTGGATACTCCACTTATACTGTATCCGAGCTTGTACATTGATCCAAACACAAAGCCATCTGAGTACTATCCACAAATTATCGATATGTAAACGGGCCCTTAGTTGTGCAAAAATCAAACTAATCCGAATCCATTTATTAGAGTAACATAGGAAAACTGTCTCCGTTGAGATTGAATGGAAAAGGACATTGGAAAGAACTGCAAGACCAATTAAAAGAGTCCAGCATTTCAGGTTCACCACCTGGGAGACAAAAGCCAATTTATCTTTTCGAGGACTAGATATTTGCAACAATCAACAGTAATATTTCAGTGCAAAGATTGCGAGTGAAAAACCACTCAAATATTCCAACAACGGAAAAAAAAAGAAACTACAAATTCAGGCCAAGAGTTACACAACAAAGCTACAGCATCATCAATCTCCCCTATTTTTGCTATGAAGCTCTCCTTTAACCATTCTGAAGCCATTGTTCCGTTCTTTAGCATAAGAGACTTAAAAGAACATCCGCACACACCTAAAAATTGCCGGACAACAAGTATCAAACTGAAGGGAAAAAAAATGATGGCAAAAATTCGGAAAAAAAAAAAGAGGGTCATAACCCAAAAACCAAGTCCGCGACTTTTGATACGAGCGATTTTGCTGGTGATGCGATGCTTCCTGTTGCACGGCGCCCACTGTCACCGATAACATTGGTGTTGGACTTCGGGTGGTAGGGCCGCAGGAAAGCTCCCAATTGGCTTGAAGAAGCTGTGGTCTTCACAGATGGTTTTGATGGTAAGGAGACCATGAAGCCCCCGCGATTTAGTTTATTGAGCCTCTCGTTAAGAAGCTGTCGTTCTATCTGATCAACGGACTTCACTCCGATAATAAGAGCGCTTGTTAATTGAGTCCCATTCTTTTCAAGAGCCTTCCGAGCATCATAGCGGTGCTTTAAGACACCAAAAGAAGGCAACAGGAGAGTTAGAGATTGAAATAGGTGAACTAAAAGCAAGCTATTATTTGCAGTATTGTATTTCTAATTTAAAACCACGCAGCAAATAGTTCATAAAGGAAAAGGGCAATAATGGGTAGAAATTAGGATTATTGGATAGAGCGAAGTATATAACACATGGAACAGATTATTATATTTTAGTACAAAGTATAACCAGATATGCAACAAAAATGCCGAAAGAGCCTTAAGACTCGAGACTCAATAGGATAATGTGGATGGAAGAACATCGGGTAGATATTACAGAATTAACTACCGTAAAGCATCTATTTACTATGAAAATATAATAAGCTGTGAAGCTGGGCTCTATTTGGGTCCTTTTGTCCTAGTGATGCCTCAAAGCTGAAACTTATTCAATGCAGCTATGGAAAAAAAAAAAAAACCCATGCACCTCATCCTCCTAGGCACATCGCAAATCAATAGGAACTTCTTAGAAGTTGGAACCTTTACACAATGCAGCTAATCTATAAACAGTAAAGAAAAAAATATGCATTATTACAACAAAATTAGTTAGGAAAATTGTTGGATGATGATGATGATGATTATGATGATGACCATCAGAAACTAGCAAGCAGGGTTGCCAACCAAAAAGCAGGTCTGGTTCAAAATGATGATGATAGGAGTATACTCCAAGTTGCTATGGAGATTATTGGTTCGGGTTGAAATCACAAACAAAGTTATTGTATGGTGGATAGGCATCAACCTAAGGCAGCTGGGATCACTAATGTGAGGATCAAAACTCATCTATTTCATTGTAGGAAACTGCCTTATCAATGTTGTGGCAAGATTCATAGCAACTGCAAGAACTCGCATAAAATGCGATGGCTTTTAGTTAATGGTATTCAACATAAATAGAACAGAAGATGAAATGAAGTGCAGCACTGATGAAGGTATTACCTCATAGAGTATATGGATCCAGTTAGAATTGCTTGGACCGTGTAAATGTCTCAATATTACCCCACATTTCTCAAACTCACGAATAACAAGGTTGGTGTCGCTTGGGTGGAATCTGCATTAATAAAGAATAAAGCAGCACCCAAAAAAAAATAATGTAAAGTGGTTGTACACTACAGAAATGCAGTATAGATAATCGAAAAAAGAAAGTCTCTTCTGTCAAAATTGTCATAAAATGGATAGTCACAGATAAATAAACGCAAACCAAGCTTTTATAGATGGTAGCAAAGCTTTTAGCATCTCAAAATACAAACATGGGCAACAACTATACAAGGAATGTCAACTGATATATTAAGCCATAATTGCAAGTAACAAATGGTTCTAGAATAAGAAAGGAAGCTTCACCAAAGCAGAGTAGGAATCTGGATAAAATCCTAACATACCGAAGCCTCAAATTCACAAATCGGCTAAAGCAGTTTACTAGTTCCAATTATTTTAAGATGGAAAACAAATGAAATGTTGCTATGAACAAGCATAATCCCTACACCATTATCTAGCAACCTACTGACATGAGAAGGCAAATCTAAAAATGGAGATCAACGGTAACAAATAATATCAGAAAACTCAGAAACTTATTAAAAGCTTTTTTTAAAGGAAAGCGACAAAAGTGTGAAACAGAGGCAATTCTCGTACCCAAACACAGTGATCCACTCTTCATCATCAAAGCCCCCATTCAGCACGCTCTCCCTTCCCGAATCCTGCGGCGCCAGCGCCGCTCCCTTTACGTTCGTCGGATGCGCGATCAACGCCCCGGGCTCCACCACTCCCTGTACTGGAGAACCTTTCCCCTTCTCCAAATAATTCACTCCAGTGCCTCTCTCCGGCGTCATCCAACTCGATCTCCCCGAGCTCTGCGCCGCCCACGGCGTCGCCCCATCGCCGACCCCACCGGAAGAGCTGGCTTCTGCCCTAATCCTCAAAGCCGAGGAGGAGGGAGAAGAGAGCGACGGGGAACGAGAGAAGGATCGCCGATCGGGGCGAGGCGGGGTCCGGGTCCTCGGCGACGAGGGCGGGAGCTCCCCGAAGGCGGGATCGGGGGAGAAGTCGACGCGGTCGTCGAGGGTAAAGAGCGGCGGCGGGGGCGGCCCCGCCGAATCCGCCGCGCCATGGGGCCGCGGCGTCAGCATGCGCCGCGGCGGCCGAGGCGGCAGCGCCGGCGCGGTGGTGGGAGGAGATCGGGGAGGCGAGGTCGCGGTAGAAGGGGGGGAGACGCGCGCCGGGGCGCGAGCTCCTCGGCGCTGGCGAGGACGAGCTCATCGTCGTGAGTCCTATTCCTCTTCTCCTCGTAGCTTCTTATATACTCTTCTTCTTCGTCTTCGTCTTCTTCTACTTTGGTTTTGAAATTTCGAGGGGTTTTTTGAGGTGTCTTCGAACTACCGCTTCGCTTTTTCGTTTGCACCCAAAAGGTACAGGGAGGCGGTCGGGAGACGTAGATAGACGCGTAGTTACAATCTATCCGTTGCGTAGATTTAACTCTGTACGTAGTTCTCTACACCGTAGTATACAATGCAACGGTTATATAACTTTATTGTGACACTGACACCTGGGCCCAAAATGTGGAACCACATGTTCGTTTCGCAACCGTGCTATAATACAAGCGTCGTAAACTTGTGTCCCACCTGTGTAAGCGCTGTACTCGTAGAAATATTGTGCGAAACAGATTCACTACCCAAACTGGGATTCGATTAATACGCGGCTAGGATTTGATTTAGGTTTAATCCGAGGCAACGTTGACCGTTTTAATGCAATCTGACGAGCTAAAGAAGAAGCCACATAGTGCATCTTCGCAAAATACATACAACACAGTGGTATATAACCCACGTAAAATGCAGTGTGATTAGCTAAATGCTTTCCCATTCTCATCTTGACACTTTTACCACCACCGAATTAGTAACACACCGGTTATTACCAAACATATATACACATCAATGTCGATACATTAGGAAAACAAATGAAAGGTGCAGAGCACCGTCTCATACTACAAGTTCTAAGGAAAATGCCAAAACTTCTGATAATTAAATTTCTCTAAAATTGCAACTAACCTCCGTGAATAGTAATCAGCTGAGAGAGCAATAGTAAGTAGACAGTAACTTCACGGCGACTGCTGATCACAAGGAACTTGGGCCGATCTCGTCCAGAAAACTAAGCACCAGAGTCCCAGATAATTCATGGAGTTTACCTGCAACCTTGTCACCTAGTATGCAAACCAAAGTACAACGACAAGTAGCTTTGCTGGTGCCCCGCCAGTTAAGACGAATCAATGGAGACAATAACTTATTTGTACATGATAGAGAGAAGTCTGAAAAAATTCCAACCCTGCGGCAACACAGATACAGCATCAAGAATATGGAAATGAGAAATTATTAAGCAATCTCAATGAATAAGCAACAACGAGTGGACTAGTTTTGGACACGAGGAAACCTAGAAAGAGTGACAATTGTTCAGTTTTGTCATAATCTGGATCTCTAAAGATAACTGGAGACAAGAAAACGAACATAGCCGATAGATTGATTAAGGCCACTACGTTTTCATCATTCGCAACTCAAAACTGTTTCCAAGGTCCGCATCAAATTCAGTAGATAGTATGCTCTAATCTCACGCTCCATAAATCGTATATAAGTTTAATAACAAATATTTGCGCAATAAAATCTGCCCCTTTGTCAATAAAGGATCCCACTCTGATATCACCTCTATAAATTTTCCAGGTAAAGTATTACTAGGAAGAACAAATAACTAAATCACAAACTAGATAGCTAACATTTAAGTTCTACGTGCAGTTACCATCCTCTGTCCATTTTTTTTAACTTTATTTTTCAATTCCACCGGTAGCTATTTGGTGCTATGTTGTATGTTTAGTAATTGCTCTCCGATTCGTTTTCTGACTTGAAAATGGCAAATGGCATTACGTATCCCACTTACTATCATCTTTCACTTTACGGTCCTAATAAGAAAATTTAGAATTTTACAGAAGAAAGGAGATTGTCCATGCATGTCAGAACTGGTAAACAAAATTAGGAAAATTGTAAGAGCAAAGTAATAATTTTGAAAAATAAAGAACAAAGTTTGGAAGGTGAACATACACTTGCCTTTCATTATAGTAGACGCAATTTCCCAGTAACTGAATCTATATCTGCCTTCCTCCCTGTGTAGAGATGTTAATTAAATATTTGTTCCGAAAGTACACCAGTGGACTTCATCGCATATTATTCAAGTTCACAAATGAGAGTAAACCTGGTCCAATGGCAAGAACTGTCCTAGATCCTGCTTGCACCTATGAAGTGAAATCAGTTATCAGGGGTCAAAAATATGCTATCATCAATCTTCCAAGGGCTGCATAGCATCTCTAGAAATTCATGATCTCACCCATACCAAAGAACCACAAAGGTAAATGATAATTGCATACCACATGCAGCATTCATTTCATCAACTTTCTTAGGAACCAACTCTCACACATAAAATAGAAGCGTCGGCAGTAGATTACCATTTTAGAATTGAAAGTTAAGAACGCTACTATAAAAGTGAATCTAAACTAATCTTTGCTTTGCTCCTTAATAAGACTATTCGGAAATGCCAAAACCACCACACTAAACTATAAGCATGTTAAATGTCAAGTCCAAATCCAATATCAACAACACTGATTTAACTACTGTGACAAAAGGTCAAGCACACCTGCGTCCGACCTGCATCGGCAACAATATGAGTTGGAAGGCCGCAGCGATCTGCTGCTTCCTTCAGTTTGTTCCTGGAATATCAAGGGAAAGAAAGAAGCCACAAATTACAATTTGAAACGTAGACCAGCTAGTCCAATATGAATTATCACAATTAGAAGTGGAGAGAAGAAGAATCAATATTATAACAGAACTAGTTGCATACATTTCCTGTTGATTCTTGCATGACAAAACTATTTTAGCTTGGCCAAACTGCTCCCATTGCCTCAGAAGAGATCGATTGCTGTAAGAAGAGAAGGTCGGTAAAATAGTTACAAATACAAATCAGCAAATTATTTTCTAAATTACTTTAAATACGCTAGATCAAGTCTAACGGAGCCGATCGTCGATTCGGAAGCTCCATCATCAAAAACGACTTAGAAGCACGGAGGAGCACACAAGACCTACTCTATATATATATATATATATATATCAAATGTAAATGCTTAAAGAGACAAGTTCTAAAATACAGTAATCACCTTTGCAACAGTTCTGCATACAAGCCAGTTGCCGCATCTGCTAGCCGTATTGCAAGAAACACAAGTCATTATTATGAATTTTATGAAATAGCGAAAAACAATACCTAAAGCAAGCGTAAAGAACATTTGTCTCTTCATATTTTTGGAGATTAAAGGATAGTTGGTGTCCACCTGAACCACGGTAGGTGGTCTGACAAGAATCAATTGCATGGAAATAGTATAGAACACCAGAAACACGTGAAATGGCAAAGATAATATGCAAGAGAACAATTATGTCCATTATGTCATCAGAATAATTAGGATAGTTCCACATAATAATACACTTACGAGCACATTGGGAAGCAATTTTACCAACACCCATCTTCAGATCTTGTCGAACAATTAAAACCTGCAGTAGACATCACCCCCTGTTAAATCACATTACCCTAAAAATAGTTTGCTCATTGAAAGGAAATTTTTCGAAAAAAAAAACTGAAATTCAGTAGATGTGGAGTGTGAAATATATCATATTTGTGAATTATGTCCACTATGAAACATGGGTTTCAGATATTCAATTCCAGCTTGTCTATCAACAATTGGCATTCAAGTTCAGGGGAGTATTAACACGATATGCCTTCAAATTAGACAACCTACAGGATCATGAACGATTGTGACTGACAACAAATGTTTTCAAGTTACTAAAGCCCGCAAAAAAGAAAATACACGCATGCTAAACAGTATACGAATACAACACTCACCATTCCGATTCAATGTTTTGATCTTGCCAACAGGTATTGTGCTCTCCATAATTTAGAAATATGAATATCTCAATATATATGAGGAGGAATCTATCTTTGATATAACAATGTCTTGCCACATTATAGCCACTTCTTACAACAAATACATATCATGAGCACTAAAATAAAAGCTAATCCCAATTTTCGTACCATATAATTCCTCAGTTTTTTTATATAATTCTGATTAACACTGATCATCATCAATGCTGTGACTTAAATGAACTATCAGCGACGAGTATTTCATGGCGACAGGACCATCAATCAAAAAATTCCCCAAAATTTAATTGCATTTAAATAACAACCACTGAATTCACTCTACTCCATTAATTAGATGGTTAGGTCACCACTAAGCAAACGCGCGGGGCTTCATCTATAAGCTTCTTCCCCACGGAAAAGCCGAATTTACAGCTCAAATAAGCTAATCCAAACACTAACAAAGCACCGTGGAAACCTCTGGGTCGAAAGTTGGGCGAATTGGGGAAAATAAGAACCGCTCACCATCTTGAGCTCTTCGCCGCCGCCATTGAAGGTGCCCACCGGCTTCTTCCCAGAAGCCGGAGGTGCGGTGGGCTTCCCCTTGAAGCCGCTTCTGCGGGAAGCGGCGAGATCGACGAACAACCCCAGGAGGAAGCCAATAAGGAGCCCGGGGACGAAGTTTTCGGGCCTCAGCGTCGTCGCGAGCCATGGCTCCTCCCTCTGAGAGAGCGAGAGAGAGAAGTAAATTGAGCGCACCATTGGGAGGGGAGAGAAAAGGGGAGGAGAAAGGAGGAGCGGAGGGAGATTACCTTGTTCGTGTGCTTGGGTTGCGATGGATTTCGCCGAGGAGGGAACATTTGAGCTCTATCTCCTCGAGCTCCTCTTCCATAAGTGAGAGAGAGAGGAGGGAGAAGGGTTTTGATGCTTTTGCTTTAATAGCTACAGTTTGGGAGAAGTTTTTGGACCGCACCGAGAATAGTTAATGGGCCTAATTCCGGCCCAAAAGCTAACTATTTATAGGCCGAATTGCCGCGTTGGGGGCCTGGGCTTGAATTCGAGTTCAATGAGTTTGGATCAGATCAGAGATTAGATGGGTTTTAGGCTCTTAGCCAATATTTTGAAATCCGGGTCGAACCAGAGGAACAACATCACAGTTTTTATTTAGTGGAAAACATCACAGTTTAGACTGCAGAGAGAAGAGAAAATACAAATGAATCTATGCACCCAAATTTGTAAACACGTAGACATGTATGCATGTAATATATTTTGTATTTATATATCTATACATGTATGGCATGTAGTTGATTTTCGGGCTTGGACTATAAGTTAAACACATACTAAAAAGATGTTACTAATCCGAGTGGATCAAATGTTCTGATTATTTTTTCCCAAAAATAATTTATTGCGTAAAAAGAGTTTTTCTCTTAAAAAAAAAATTTTGTAAAGGTCCATACGGCTTCGTTTTGTTCGGGAATTAGTGGGAACTAGTTATACCAGGAATAGGTATGGATTTTTGTAAGAATAAGATTTTTTTTTGTTTGGATGAAATTGTAAGTATAAGCTGGAACTAGAAAAATTATGTTTAGATGGTTATTGGAAATAAGAAAAATAGTTAATGATTATAAATATAAAATAATGATATTGCACCTATAATTAAATTTAAATTTTCAAATTTTAAACTTATAATTTCAAATTAAAAATTTTAACTTTTAAATTTTAAATTTTGAAATTAAAATTTAAAATTTAAATATTCAAATTTATACATTTTAAATTTAAGGCCAAATTTAAATTTGTAATATATAAAATTTCAAATTTAAAATTTAAAAATTTATAATAACAAACTTAAATTTTAAACTTTAGCTTTTACAATTTTAAATTTTATTTTTTAAATTACAAAATTTAAATTCTAAATTTTAAAACAAACTTTCTCTCTCTCTCTCTCTCCCCAGTGTTCCGAAGCTTGTTCCCACCCGGGGTGCGAACTATTATTCCCACACCTTACCGGGTTATACAAGTATAACCTGGTAAGGTGTGGGAACAATAGTTCCCACCATGATATTTTTTTTGTTTGGGTATAAAGGGTGGATAACCTCCTTATCCCCTCCTTTATACCCGATCCAAACAGAGTGCAAGAGACGAACCGATTAGCAGCTTGGTTGGCCTCGCAAGGTACGTAATTTATACCACTTGATAGGGCTTAAAACGAAAAGAAAAAAAGAAAAAAAAACCAATAAGGGACATCATTTTTCTTTAATAAAATGTTTGCAAAACAGATGAGTCTGTTTCAATAATGACTAAAAGTCATGAAGGGATCATACTTTGCTCAATGCTCCTAATTTAGCTTAAACAAAAGTGCAGTTGAAAATAGTTCATATTTTTAAGCTTAAATCAGTGATCAAATCTTAAACTTATGGCTAAAGATCTCGATCATCTTTTAACATTGATGCAAATAGATCCGAGTTGATAGAGCTTCGTCTCAATCCATTCCAAATAGGGTGATAAATAGAAATAACGAAAAAATGTCATAAAGCTGTCATAATTCACTAAAAAAAATTAAGCCAGAGACAAAAAATTATTTTTTTTTAATCTGTTTCGATATGCCAAAATTCGCTTTTTTCATCTCGAATGAAACGATAAGTACAGACACAAATTAGCATAAAAGCAACTAATTGCGAATCCTTTTCGACCAACCAGAAAAGCAAAACAAGAGATAGAAGGCTTTTTTTGTGCCTCCGAATCCATTCCATTTTGTATTTTTATCCCTTGTGTGATTAATTAAAGGCCAAGACTAGGGGTAGGGGCTAAGGAAGCTAATGTCACGTGCTGCTGCACGTGACTCGGGGGGCGCTCCCCGGGTTGCACGTGGCGGGAGCCCCGGGAGCACGTGCGAGGGGAAGCGACGGGGAAGAGGGCGTCAAACACGCAATAGGATCTGGCCACGTGTACGTGGCCACCGCTAGTGTTGGAGTGTGTTGGTGGTGGTGGTGGTGGTGGTGGTGGGGGTGGGGAGCTCTATCTACCGTGGAGCCCCCACATGGTTGCTGACACCGGNGGCGGTGGGGGTGGGGGGGCTCTTTTTAATCTACCGTGGAGCCCCCACATGGTTGCTGACACCGGGTCCAGCTCCCATCACGTGCTCCACGCGGGCCCACCACACCCCCAACCCCCCCTCCAAAATTATATATGGGCCTTCATTAAAAAAGGGCCCATAAAAAGAATAAATCCTATAGAATTCAAAAAAAAAAATGGTACAAATGTGTGGATACCCCTCAACTATTGGAAAATTTGGGATTGCCCCCTCAAGTTTTTTTTTTGATTGACCCCTTTTAGAGAACAAAAATTGTTGATTAATAGTTTTTTTTTTATTATCAAAATGAGAAATGCCCGTCTAGATGAAAATATGAAAATAGGAAAGTGTTGCGAGAGTGTTATGAATTTAAAATTGTGAGTACAAAACAAAAAGTTGAGGGGCCTAATTCAAAAAAATTAATTCACTGTGTATCTTTTTTTATATATATATAAAAAAGGGGACCTCCACGCCAAGCAACAACCCCCAAAAAAGAGCCAAAGCTCTCTCCTTTCTCCTCTCCTCCATTTTCTCTTTTCGCAGTCTTTCCTTTAAATCCAAGCAAGATTGAAAGCTCAAAAAGGACAACACCATCATGCTCCAGCGCAATACACTCCAACTACGGTGTACCATGCAATCACAGCCATTGATCTACGGATATAGTGTGATTAACGGTCGACTGACTTTTCGCAAATTTTGTATTCTGTAGTGCACGTATCCCTGTGGCCAAAAATTTATATGATGAACCGATCGTCCCTAGAGTAAGTGGCAAAAGGCTTGGTGGTTGGTATCCGAGATTCAAGTTCGAATCCTAGTTGATTCACATTTACAGCTAAATTTATTTCTAAATGAAATAAACGAATCGAGTAGCGTGCTACCTATCTCTCAAAAATAAAAAAAAAAATTAAATGATGAGTAATGCTATGAGTACCGCAACAAAGATACACAGAATTATAAAGGATGTATCTTTGCATTGTAAATATATAGATGGTTTGAAGGATTGTTTGATCTTATCGGAGAATTTGTAGTATTGTTATGTATAATACGGTTTTGAATAATATTATTAAAAAAAATACTATATACAACTCTTCATAGCAAATTATATCTGAATCAATAACTAAAGCACAAAATCAAAAGTTCAATTTTTTAGATTAAAGCCTCATATCAAATTTTGGATAACAAAAACTTTAACTTTTTTTTTTTCCTATTTTCAAAGTTCCACTGAAAATAGTTGGTGCTGGAGAAAGGAGTAGAAGTAGAGTTGAATAGAAATTAAATTCTCAAACTTAAAATACAACATCTTAATTATACAAACAACTTCACGATTGCATGCTCAAAAGAGCGCTTTTTTCATACAATAAATGTTTCAAAAAACTAAAAATACTTTTGAGGTTTTCCCTTCAAAAGCTGTAAAATTGTTGTCTAAAGAAGTACTTTGAAGCACAGCTTATTTCATACAATATTTTATAATATGAAAGGACAGATGTTTAAAGTGCTTATAGAATTTTCCGTCCGACCAAAATGTGAAACTAGCTAGGCCTCATGAACACTGACAGTCTGACACGTGATATAGAACACAACATGACTCAGACACGGCGGCGATTCGGTAGCTTACAAAAAATTAGAACACATGTACGACATGGACACCACTGATAAAATATAATATTACTAATCTAATAATATATATTTATTATATATATAATATTAATTTTGGTAAAATATTATTATATTTATCATATAAATAAAAAGTAGTAAAATTTTCATTAATTGCTTATATATTTTAAGAAAAAAATTCTTTATTATACATAATTTATTTATATTGTTAAAAAAAAGTGTATGCATTCATCAAAAAATTAAAATATTTATCATCTTACATTATATATATATATATAAAATAAAATATAAATATAAATATATATTTTTTAATTGCATGCGCTATGGATCGGCATTAAACACACGATCAAGAAGTGTCCACATCGAACATGTGTCCGACACAGAAGCATACATGTCCGACACGAACACGTGAGGCGTATAGTTGTGCCTTTAATACATAGGAAATTAGGGGCGTGTTTGGTTCGAAGTTGGAATCGAAATCAGAATCGAAATCGAAATAAGCTGGAATCGAAATCCAAATTACTCATTACCTAATTCTGTTTGGTTCATCACCTGAATCAGAATCAGAATAAATCATTCACATTGTCGGTGTTTGGTTCAGGTAAATATAAAAAGCGTAATCATATTAATATATTAACTTTATCATTATAATATATTAATTTAAATTCAAATTAAAAATTAAATATTAAAAATTTACATCAAATTTTTGAAATAATGTCAAAATTTTAAATCTATTTTTAAAAAAAATTTGAATTTGAGTGGATAATTCAAAATATAAAATTAAATTTCGATTTATTCAAATTCAAACTTACAATTTAAATTTTAATTTGAATCCACAAATTTAATTTAATTTTTAAATAAAATTTGAATAAAACTTTATATAAATTAAATTTTAATTTAAATTCAAATTCATAAGTTAGATTCGAAATACTTGATTAAATTTTAATTTTTAATTCAAGTTCAAATTAAAATTAAAAATTAAAAATTTAATTTCTAAATTTAAACTCATATTTTAATTAAAAAAGTTAAAAAAATAAATTTAATCCGAATAAATATTCATTCCGTCTGGATTCAACTTCCAATCCGGCCTCCTAAGCCGGATTGAAAAAAGAGGTGATTCAGAAATTCTCATTCCACTCGAGAATCGAAATCGAAATCGAAATGGGACTCACGTGTACCAAACATCAACAAACGAATTCGGCCATTCCGATTTCGATTTTAGCGTGAAAAAAAAGCGAACCAAACACGATCTAGGTGTGTTTGAACCCTGCAACGATCAAACTAGGTGCGTCGCATAGCTAAATAAATCACCGGCATAATGCCATGTATCTTGGGATCAATTCTAGAGTACGCATAGATTCATGCACAACCACATTTATCCCATTCTCCAACGGTGATTCACCTCGGGATCGGAGCCTCGTGGGACCCGGGCCCACCATAGACGAAGTCCCCCCAGTACGGACACCGTTTATTCTGGATGCGGGCCACGTGTCGGACGGTGGGATCCGACGGTGCGTGTCGCTCGCCGGCTCGGGCGCGCTCCACGGAGCCGATCGCGTGGCAGGGGGAGGCGGGCGCCGACGTGGCGATCCTCCGGGAGCAAGCCTCCGCTTCGTCGCCACGTGGCGCGATATCCACCGTTCGATTTCTCTGCGCCGAGCTGTAATCGTCGTGCTTAAACGTGGGCTAGTGGATTTTTTATTTTTATTTTTTTAAAAAAAAGGTGCTCGGGGTGTTAAAACAAAAAGCGCAGGTTATTAATTATAAAATATATTTTTTGAAAAAAATAAAATCGGGTTAAGCAAAAAGAAAAAAAAAAGGAAAAAAAAAAGGGAAAACGCGATTCCCGAGGAGAGTGGGGGCGAGTAATGAGAGAAGTGAAGGGCAGAGGAATCCGGCTGTAAAATTGGACGCTAATGCACGAGTCGACGCGACAAACACTGATAGATCGATTCCTAAGGGAGAGTTGAATCCAATTATTTAATAAAATAAAACAAAACAAAACAAAATAATCCTATTTTTTCTCAATTTTTTTTTTCCTAAGCAAATTGAGAATTTATTAGGAACCCTCAACTATAGGCAATTGCAATGGCCCATCGAAAATATTATAAGGTCACATGTGAATACACGATTTTTCTTTTTTTTTTTTATTTTGGCACATGTTGTTGAGTTTACTAAAAAAAAAAGATAAATATTTAAAATAGATATTATTATTTAATTTTTAAATTTTATTTTTAGAATAAAATAAATTATGGTGTAGATGAAATGTGTTATTTGGAAATTATGGATGTTCAAATATTTTAAGAAGCAAATATTAGACTGCTTGCTTCCGATCATACAATTAATAAAATTTTATACTGAATAATTTATCATCAGCTAACTCATTCAGACTCAAATAAGGCGTAAATTGAAATTAAGGACTTAAATTAAATAGCATGTTATCAATTAATCAATAATTTTATTCTAATTTTACTAGATAGATTGTTAAATATTGATGAAACTAAGATAATTTTATAAAATCTCTAACCAAACTAATAGACTAAAATGGGGCTATTTCGCAAGTGAATATAGTTGAGGGGGTTTCCATACAATTTTATTATTATTATTTTTTAATAGCTAACCCCCACTTTCCTCCTAATTTCCGTTAATTTACAATTACCAGATGAATTAACGGAGGAGTAAATTCATTTCTACTTCATTAAATACGGACACGGACCCGATAATTAATGACATTCCGAAACTGCCCCTGGTTAGCCCTGAGCAAATTATGCAAACCATTGAGGGTATTTTGGTAAACACAACCGACTTCATCAACGGAGAATTTGGTTCAAATCGAAACTTATGTGCACTATAACCTACGATTAAGAAACAACCGAAATAAATAATACTAGTTTCAGTAATCGGACGGCTCAGATTTGATCCGAGCGCGAAGGGCAGCATCGTAAATTGAGAGGAAACAAGGGGCGAAAGGAACGCGATTTTGTATTATTATTATTATTATTTTTAACCGCAGGCTTATATAATTTCTTTTACTTTTCACCTCGCCTTTTGCTTTATTTACTCCTTTCCCCCCACCACCACCACAAGCCTCCATTTCAAAGCTCTTCGCCTCTTCCCCTGTCACCTCATAAGCGCACACAAATAAACCCCTCTCTCTCTCTCTCTCTCTCTCTCTCTCTCTCTCTGTAGGAGAACCCAAATTGTGACCCAGAAGGAGGACCACCAATGGAGGCGGCGCCGGAGTGCTACCACGGCGGGTTCTACAGGGCGGCGTCGGGGACGATGCCGCAGTTCGTGGCGGAGAAGAAGGGCACCGCCGCGTCCGCCGCGGCCGACAATGGCTTCGTCGTCGACGATCTCCTCGACTTCTCCAACGAGGAGGAGGACGACGACGACGCCGCCGCCGCCGCCGCGGCGCCGGAGGTGTACGGATCCGCCGCGGACGACGCGGCGACGGGGAACTCGTCCGCGGATTCGTCCACCGTCACCGCCGTCGATAGCTGTAACTCCTCATTCTCCGGCGGCGGCGGCGGCGGCGCCGGCGGATACCCCCATTTCTCCGGCGAGCTCGCGTCGCAGAGCTTCGGCGATAATTGCCTCTCCGGCGACCTCTGCGAGCCGGTAATCGATCAATTCCGTATTCTCACCATTAATTCCTCGAAAATTTCGAGTACTTTTTTTGGTTTTTCTTCGTGGATTATTGTATCCGAATTTCTCACATTTTTGGGGTTAATTTTGTTCCGATGGATACATTGGCCTATTCGTCTTCCCTTTTTTTTGAATTCGAATTATTTTTTCTTAAAAAAAAACGTCCTAATTCGGATTTTTTTTTTTTTTTTTGGGTGTGTGTTCTCTACTTTTAATCGTGCGGAGACGTTATCTATTTTGTGCTAATTTACCAAAAAAATTTTAAATTATTTTTTCTACACTTCTTTAAAAAAAATTCCATTCATTTTTGCGGGGAAGAAAAAAGAAAAAAAAATAATAAAAAAAATGAAACGCGTCTAAAAATTTTCGAGGGGGAAAAGAAACATCCGAGTGCTCAGAGTACGTACTTAATTAGTACTCTCCTCTTCCTCGTAAACTGATTCCCTTTTTTGTTCGAATAATCCAAAAAAGGAAAGATACCGGAAAATTAAAGGAGGAGGTAGCGCTTGTGCATGCAATGTAGTAATCCCGAGATTTTAAATTTTCTTTTTTTTTTTTCTTTTTCTGTTTTTTCGGGTACCAAATTTGTGTTAACGCAGCAGTACGAGGAGTTAGCCGAGCTGGAATGGCTCTCGAACTTCGTGGAGGAGTCGGCGTTCTCCAGCGATCAGGATCTGCAGAAGCTCCACCTCATCTCCGGATTCAAACCCTCCCCTTCCTCCTCCTCCTCCGCTTCTGCCTCCGCCTCTGCCTCCGCCTCCGCCGCCACCGCAGCCGCCGCGCACCATTCCCCGGTCCCCGGCAAGGCGCGCAGCAAGCGGTCCCGCGCCGCGCCCTGCAGCTGGTCCTCGCGCCTCCTCGTCGTCTCTCCGACATCGGCTGCGGCTTCGCAAGTCACCGCCACCGCCGCAGCAGCCCCAGTGTCGTCGTCGGAGTCGGAGATTACCGAGATCGGCGGTGCTTCGGCGGTGACCGTTGCAGGAAAGAAGGCGTCGAAGCCGGCGAAGAAAAAGGAGAATTCGGGAGCGGCGGCTGCGGCGGCGGCGGGGGACGGGAGGAGGTGCCTGCATTGCGCGACGGAGAAGACGCCGCAGTGGCGGACGGGGCCGATGGGCCCGAAGACGCTGTGCAACGCCTGCGGCGTCCGGTTCAAGTCGGGCCGCCTCGTGCCCGAGTACCGGCCCGCGGCGAGCCCCACGTTCGTGCTCTCCAAGCACTCCAATTCCCACCGCAAAGTCCTCGAACTCCGCCGCCAGAAGGAGCTCCAGCAGCTCCAATTACCGCCGCCGCCGCCGCAGCAACAGCAGCAGCATCATCTCCTCCACCCTCGCACCGCCGCCGCCGCTGTGTTCGACGCCGCTCCCCCGCACTCCGCAGCAGACGAATTCTTGATCCACCACCACCACCACCACCACCACCTAGGCCACGAATTCCGGCAACTACTCTAGCTTCGCGCGAAAAAGGAGCAAAACGAAAATACCAAAAGAGTGAAGGACTTTAGCGTAAAAGTATTTTCAGGGATTATTTTTAATTTTAGGAGAATTTTATTCGGAGCAGAAGTGCTTGTGGCGCGTTTTTTAGGTTTTTTTTTTTTTCCTTTTTTATTGTTCAAAATTTTCGTGTTCTTAATTTTCTACTCTAACCCTTAGAAATTAATTCTAGGGAGTTTAGCCATGTATTTTCCCAGACACTTTTTTCTTTCTATCTGGAAAAATCCAAAACAAAAAAGAGTTCTAAAAATTACAATGGGGCTGTCCTGAATTGTAATTCTTTAAAAAAAAAACTGTCCTTATTTGCGATTTGATAGATCTGATATTTCTGGAGGTGTGGACCAGGTGCACGTAGATCATGTGTACAAGCAAACAAGAAGGCGATTCCTGTTGTCCATCGGATGCACGTGATGATCATTTGTATCTAATAATTAATCTCCCATCCAATTTTACAAAAGGTCGTTTGCGGTGCTGCTTACTACGATCACCACCGTTTGATCTCGGCCAAACCAATCGAACGGCCCAGAACTCAAAAACACTGCTCCTGCAGGTACACAGAAGGTTACCGCACAGAGGAAAAATTTTAGAATGTAACGGGTATATTGGTGACGTGACGTAACAAACCAATCAAATATCTGCTTTAAGAAATATATGTTCCGTCATAATTGTCAAAAAATATTTTTATTATATTTTTGTTTGAAAAGAAGGAATGTTATGACTTGTTATTGATGACGTGGTGCAAGTGTGATAGTATAAAATTTCTTAGCTAAAATTACTAATTTATAATATAAATAATTTAAAATTTTTAAATATGTTTTTAATATTATAAATTAACGGCGACAACTATTAGCAACTCTAAGGTAAAAGCAATTTTAAATTTTCTAGACATTTTAAAATATTAAAATAATATTTTTTATCAGCACATTATCAAAGTAAATTTTAGCTATCGATAAAGTCCATAGTTATACAGTCTATTGGCCCTTTTTTTAACTTAATAAGATCAGATCTAATTCATCTATCTAATGAATGAAGCGGATAGTGTGTTACTTTTAAAAAAAAAAAAAAAAATCAGATCTAAAAAGTAATAATCTATCGCACAGTAAAGGCCGAGAACAGAGAATAGTGATAGGCTAAAAACATATCAACCATACTTAAATTATACAATATTTTTTCTAGTTTTTTTATATAAATTTGAATCTAAAAAATTTTATTTTATTATCTAAGTCTTTAATGTATTAAATTTAGTAAAATGTACTGAATTTAACAATGTCTTTGCTTTTTGAAGAATAAAATCGATAATTTTTCTAAAAATTAAGATGATATAATATTAAACACTGAAATCATTTTAAGATGAGCTATAATTCACAGGAAATACATAAAAAGGTCCACGGATGGCGTTGTATAAATGTATAATAATTTAATAATTTAATAATTTCTCGGTTATAACCCGTTCTCCCCTGCACGATGCATCATAATTAATCCCACGGCACTCAATACCATGAGCCTAGGGACTAAAATGTAATAACAGGAAACGTGAGGGGCTTGGAGGGAACTAATTAACTTCGCGAGATGGGCACCCAATGAGGGGAATCANGGTGGGGAACAATAAAAAAGTAAACAAACTCTAACCCCACCGAGACTCATTTAATGATCCCGTATCTATCATGGAGAGATGTTTTCTTGGTCGTGACATTGGACTTCGTCATCGAACGCGAATATTTTATTCATCTTCCAATCACGACCCTCCCGTAATTGCGAATCTAATCCTTCTCTTAAACTTTGTTAATAACATGGCTTAGATCATGTAGCAGAGGATGGAGAACAATAGTCCTTAATATTATAAACTACAATATTTTAAATTAAAAAGAGAAAAATTTAATAATATTGTCCATGCATGTCCAAAAAATTTCAAAGGTTCATAATATGTGATAAATTTTTTTTAATATATATATATATATATATATATATATATATATATATATATATATATATATATATATAAATATATAAAATATGAAATTAATGAAAATAAATGTAATAATAAGGTAAAAATGTACCTCACCAATAATTTACTTTGAAATTGGCCCTTCAAATTGAATTTTCTCACTCCGTTATATTAACATATTTAACTACTAAAGATAATTAAAGTTATTGAAATATCCATCCACTAATGAATTTGAGAATACTTTAGAATTTTCAGACTAAAATTATATAATTTCAAAAATACAGGCATCGAAGAAGGTCTTAATTAAAAAAAAAAAGGTTAGGTTGAGGACCATATTTCGTAACGACCTATACATATAGTTGAGGAGATTGCATTGGATATATTTTTGTGTAATAATAATTAGGTGTAATTAAGTCATGTGTATAAGTCAAAGATTTTCCTAATTTTTTATAGGGGTCTAAGTTAAGTGTGACAAGTGGGCTAAGACTAGTCGTTTTCAATTCATAATCTCGGGCTAGCTAGTATCTAATTTGTGATGGGTTGACTAGAGTGTGACAAGTAGACCAGAGCTAGTCCTTTTCAAAGTCACAATCTCAACAACAATGCATACTTGTTTGTAGCTAGTTTGTATGACAACTTATGTGTTATATATATTTATTTTTCTTTACAATTATGACTTTGTATGTTGTGTTTATTATTTGGAATTTTAGAATAATTTTTCTACTTATAAAAAAAATATTAGTCGTGCGCTTTTGAAATAACTTAATTATCTATTGATAAAATAAAAAAAATGTTTAATTTATAAAATATTTAGACATTCAATTTTGTCGCGATGAAAGAAAACAAATTTGAAGCCCTAAAGAGGGAGACTTAGTAAGAGCCTAGTTATTTGCTTTGTGAAACTTTTGCGCACGAAAGCACTAGTACTCTTGTTAGAATCCCTGGTATATATAATTTTTTGCTACAGCAGAAGCGAAACTCAAAAAATGGAACTTGCGTTTTTAGAATCTAGATGATCGATCTCAACTAGCTTTCTAATAAATCAAAACTTTTGATATTTTATTTGTCAAACATTTAGCTTTTAGTCAAACCATAATAGTTAATCGAACGTGTCAGGAAAACAGATATTATCATCGAAGCTAGCCCATGGTACAAGGCTCAAAAGGCTTATTCAAGCAACTAATTGAACTCGAATAGTGCTTATAAAATAACTTTGGTTATGCCAAATTACTCTACGGGTTAACATGAATTAACCACAAATAAACTCATTCATGAATAAACATAAATCATGAAAAAAAATAAATAAAAAATTAAAGTTCCAGAATTTCTGCTTCTGCTTATGGGGAGCATTGGAGCCTCAGAAATGTTGCAATAAATACATGTATCCTCATCCTAACCACTTATATGTATATTTTTTTAAAGATTATTTTATGAGATTATTTAAGAAAGATTATTTTATATATGGGGAGGTGGGTAGAAGGGGACATACGTAGCGAAGGTCACATGCATTTGGGTGGGCGTTTTAAGCGATTATAAAGAAGAAAAAGAAGAAGAAGAAGAAGCGGTTGGGAGTAACGTGATTAATTATAACTTCTTTTTTACTGTTTTATTAGTTCAAGAGGGGGAAAGGGGGAGGGGAAAGGATAAATAGTGCGTCTCACGTCGTAGATGAGGAGTTTGCACATGGTGGCCATGGGACGTGCACGTGCATGGGCATATATATAGAATATATGGTACTTTTTTTTCCTTTTTTTTTTTTTTGAGGGGTTTGAATACATAAATGGTTTATTTTGCGAGTTATATATGTAGGATAGATAGTTAGTTTGGATGTGTAGGATAGATAGGTAGTTTGGTTGTGAGTTACAAAACGTTTAAGTGGTTTGATGCATTGGGCATGCGCGCGCTTGGGTTGATTAATTTGAGGGCTAAACTGAGACTCGTCACATTTAGAGCATGTTTGACCCTGCTGAGCCGAAGTATAATTTTCTCGCTCAAGGTCTATTGTTGGGTCACGATTCTACTTATGTTTTAGACAGCAATGCCCAAGAGAAAAAATCTACAGCTTTTGTTACAGCAAAAGCAGAAATTAAATTTTTGAACCTAAATAATCGAAAGTCTAATTTAATATCTGCAGTTCAATATGACATTTGCTTCCAATCAGCATCATTTTTTAAATAGCACTATTTCGAACAACACGATGCCTTACCACGGGAAAGACCCAGTAGACTGAGCTAGGCGCGAGTACACCTTTAATTCGTAAATTTATGGCGTCGGTGGCTTTTTCGGCCTCCAACATGAACTATGGTTTGAGCGTGGTCCATGAAACTTAGAAAAGAACCATATGGCACGAGAAAATGGACATTTAATTTGGCCACGTGAGAAAATATTATTTTATTGTAATAAGAAAGTGCTAATTACTTATATAATTTATAGTCTAAATATTAATATGTTACGCGTAATTGTTACTGCATCAGCTATATATTGAATGGACCAGTCAAAATGCTTTGGATGTACTTTTCTGCATAGAGAAAAGGAGTGGATTCTTATAATCATCTACCAGGGTTGAAATCTTTTAACCTACTATGCCTAGGCCATTTGGTGACAAACAAATTTTATTTTCCAGCTAAATTATATAGTAACAAGCACATGGAATGCATACTTTTAATAGGGATGAAAATAACTTTAAACGTGTTATTATAATAAAGCTTGTCAGTTGTCACATCTTATTTTAAAATTAACTATTCAGCGAAACTTTAGTTGTATTAGATCAAGCATTTGTATTATTTTTGCATGGAGAAAGAGTGGAGTCTACAGGTTCATTTTAGGTCTTCAGTAAGGACTTGTTTGGTTCAAGAGTAGAATTAGAACGAATAATGGAATGAGAATGAATTGAAATGACCCACTCCTCCAAGACGTTTGGTTTATTTGTGGATTGAGAATTGGAATGAGTTATTCACATTTCATTATTTGGTTCGTATAAACTAAAAAAATTATAGAATATTATAATACTAATTTTACTCTCAAATATAAATTTATATTATTTAAAATTTATGAAAAATATAATACTATTCTCTAATAAGTTTTCCAAAACAAATATCAAATTTATTTTTAAAATTTTTTATTGATGTGGGTTAGGGGCTGGGTTTTGAGAGAGGATAGGTTTTTGTTTATTTTTGACGAGAAAGGGGTGAAGAGAAGGACGGTGAGATGGTCACATGGGCTTCGAGAACTTAGTAGGCTTCCGGAATGAAATCTCAATCCGGGCTAGAAGATCGAAATCAAGTTGAAGGCTAATGGGCCATTCCTATTCCAGTCCGGAATAGAAATCTCAAACCGATTCATGCGAACCAAACAAAATTAATCGGATTTGATCAAACCGATTCCCATTTCATACCCAAAATGGATGAACCAAACAAGCCCTAAGAGTTATTATTATGATTTTTTTTTTCTAATTTGTCAAATACTAATACAACCACGAAGATACCTAAAGAGAAATAGGAACGGGACGAATCTGCCACTTTCTTATGTCTCTGCGATTCATGCAAAAGATGGCGAGTCCAAACTCATTTTCTCACTCAATTGAGGCCTAGTTTTGCCCGGCGGTGCAGCTTGCTTTCTGGTCGCACTTTGCTTGCTAACGCCAAAGCTTTCGTTCAGAGCTTCTGCAGTAATGTGATATGCAAACCACACACACGCACGCAGGCACACACACAGACACGCACGCACGCACACACACATGCACGCACGCACACGCGCACGCGCACACAAAAACACATATTCTAATTTACACACACACAATTTGAGCGTGTTTGGTTCGTTTCTTTTTCACCCTGGAATCGGAATAGAAATGGGTGAATCTATTTGTAGGTCTTTGATAGACAGGAGTTCCATTCCGATTCCGATTTTCGAATGGAATGGAAATCTCTTAATCACCATTTTTTTCAATCCGGCCTAGAAGACTGGATTGAAAGTTGAATCCGGACGGAATGGATATTTATTCGAATTAAATTTATTTTTTTAATTTTTTTAATTAAAATATGAGTTTAAATTTAAAAATTAAATATATAATTTTAAATATTAATTTGAATTTGAATTTGAATTAAAAATTAAAATTTCATCAAGTATTTTGAATCTAACTTATGATTTTGAATTTAAATTAAATTTTAATTTATATAAATTTTTATTATAATTTTATTTAAAACTTAAATTAAATTTATAGATTCAAATTAAAATTTAAATTGTAATTTTAAGTTTGAATTTGAATAAATCAAAATTTAGTTTTATATTTTGAATTATCCACTCAACTTCAAAGTTTAATTTTTTTTTTTAAAGATTTAAAATTTTGACATTATTTTAAAAT
Source organism: Ananas comosus (assembly GCF_001540865.1). Lineage (NCBI taxonomy): Eukaryota > Viridiplantae > Streptophyta > Magnoliopsida > Poales > Bromeliaceae > Ananas > Ananas comosus. Next base: position 9,849,053 of record NC_033636.1, read on the forward strand.
TTTGATGTAAATTTTTAATATTTAATTTTCAATTTGAATTTAAATTAATATATTATAAAGATAAAGTTAGTATATTAATTTGATTACGTTTTTTATATCTACATGAACAAAACAGCGACAATGAGAATGATTTATTCTAATTCCGATTCACGTGATGAACCAAACAGAATTAAATAATAAGTCATTCTAATTTCGATTCTAACTTATTTCGATTCCGATTCCGACTTCCGAACCAGACACGCCCAAAAATTCCAATTTTTGCCCGCAAAACACTGTAGGCTCAGGCCGAGGTGCCAAGTAGGCCTTCTATTTAGTGTTGTTTTATAATACGATTTAAGGTTTATTAAATTAATAATTTATGTGGGCCTGAAGCCCAGTATTCAAACTAAATTGGGCGGAAGCGCGGGATAATTAGATATCTCAGCCCAACTCAACTGCTGTTTCTTCTACCGCTTCCATTCTCCGCTCCTCGGGGGCTGCACCGAACATTCTCTTCCTCCGCATCACGAAGGGTCGTTCGCCACCCACCGTTCTCGTCGAACTCCACCCACCACCACCACCACCACAATTCTCGTCCTTCGCTCCTCTTCGCGATCCTTCCATGGCATTCGAGGGTGTTCGTGAGCCATCTCTCCCTCCCTCCCTCTCTCTTTCACCACCAACATGGAAGCTTCAAGCAGCAGCAGCAGCAGCAGCAGAAGCAGAAGCACTTCGTCTTCTTCTTCTCCTCCTCCTCCGCCGCAGCCGACGATCTCCTACCGCATCGGCGAATCCATGGCCAACGCCGCGTCCCCGGAGGCGAGGGACGACGCCATTTCCTGCCTCGTCGTCCTCCTCACCTTCTGGATCTTAGGTCTCTCTCTCTGTCTCTCTCTCTCTCTCTCTCTCTCTCTCTCTCTGTGCGTGTGTGTGTGTATGTGTATTTGGCTCTTTTTATCAATGTCGATTTCGAGCAGTTTCGATGGCGACGATCCTTGGATTCTACGGACCGGTCGACATCGTAGTCGGCCCCAATTACTCGCGGCTCCTCCGAGCCAGCTCGATCTTCGTTCGGGATATAAAGGTCGGTATCAAACCCTAAATCCTTCGCTTCTTCAACCTTAAGCTTTGCTTGATGGGGCTGCATGATCGTTCTCCTCCGATCACAGGTGAAAGCGGAAGAGGGATCAACGGATGGGCCGATGCTTTATGGATTTCGCGAGCCTCCGCCGCTTGATGTGCGAGCCTCATGGTTAGAGACCCACAATGGATCTGTTCCGGCGAATTTTCACAAGGTACTCGAGGAACTAAAAATTTGGTATTGCAATATGTTTGTTGAAAAAACTCTTTGGATTGTTACCTGCGTTTGTTTCCAATATGAAGTGGTAAAAAGCTCTTTTGCTTCTGAGCAGCTCGAGCTTCACTTTGTTTGCAACTCCATTTTAGCGTGCCCATTTACTGAAAGAGCTTGATCTTGATTTAATATATGTTTGTGTGTCTTTGCATGCATGTTAGTCTAACAGGCCGAGCTTGAGCTTGATTTGCCCTGGTTTAACTCAAGTCAAGTTTGAATTAAGATTAAGCTGACCTGCATGCAATCGAGCCGAACCGAGGCAGTTTACACCCCTACTGACTTGCAGGATCATTGTAGTTTTGTTTCTAAATAGTATATAAACTCTTCGTGGAGCAGGAATGGATATATTATTTCAACGAAGGAACGCAGATAGAAATCTTCTACAGCGTGAAGTCTGAAGGATCTTATCCATTGAACCTCGTTATTGCCCAAGGCAAGGAGAACCGCCAATTTCATCGTAACTTGTTAATGCCTTGAATTATTTCCTTGTATGATTCAGTGATTTGGTTCGGAAGTTATTCACCAGTTAAGTACTAATCGAGTTGTTCGTTTTGGATCTGAGCGACTACATGATAACATGTCTGTGAATTTGACTTGGTGGAAGATAGGAAAGTGCAACTATCTTATACAAATCTCCAATTCTGCTGCTTTATTTTTATTGCTTACTTCTTACTATCTATCTTGATAGTCTCTTTTGGTGTTAGGTAAGGAAAATCTTTTTCAGTGGGTTGAGAACCCATTACGTCCTGATACCACGTTGTCATGGAACTTGATACACGGTAAGGATTATAAGGTTGCTTGACTTTGTCAAAGATGGTCGCGTATAACTCAAGCTCTAATGAAGTACACTGTAATTACAGGAGATGGTGTGATTCACCAGAAAATTGAAAAGCCTTCTGACTATTATGTTGCCGTGAGCAATTTGCATAATTTGGAAATAGAGGTGCAGTGTCTCCTCACTTGAATATGTGCAGAGATTAATTTTTGCATTTTTCTTCTTTCACAGAATCAATCATGACTTTTCAGCCTGATTTCACTTACTTCCAGTTAATAGGTACAAGTTAGTACTACATTACACATATCTGTGGCGCATGAAAAAGTAATAGAATGATGTCTTCTTGATTGATAGATGGCATTTTTAATGAGTTTGGGTCATGCTTGTCATATTATTAAGCTTGGTCATGCTTGTCATTTTATCATGCAATTTCTTCATTGCTCAAATGGAGTTTTGTGTTGCAGGCACAGTTGACTTTTAGAATTCAGGCTTTGTTCTACAATACAACTGGAGCATATTTCAAGTGCTCGCTGGGTCACAGGCTATGTGCTCTGAAATTGTTCTTTCTCGAGGAGAATGTAGCAATCCTTGCATCAGGCCCAAGAAAGGTGAAAAACTTCACTAGTCTTCTGCGTATTACATTTCCAACGCAGCTCTTTATCTTGTGTAAATTAACCTGCCAAATAATATTCAGCTTCAGGAAGGGAAATCTGATGAATGGTACATTAAACTATCATATGGTCCGCGATGGATAACTTATTTTGTTGGATCAGGTACGTGGTAAAGTACCCATCTATTCTCCAATCTATCTGCTACTCTATGGGCCTGTTTGGCCAATCTAGAGCTTCTGCATAAATGCTGCTAAAATAGAGCTATTGTAGAAGAAGCGGAAGCTTCAATTGGAGATCTATTCTTCAGCCCAAAACGACTCGGCCTATTTGTTCAGCCTTCTTTCTAATAGCTTCTGCTTTTAAAAGTAGAGAAGCCATTTGAGATGCTAGGTCAAATAGGTAGTAATTAATCTTTTTCTCTATTCACGTGTAGGTCTAATGACTCTAGCTATTCTACTCATCTACAAGATATTCACCAGTTTTCAATTCATGTTTGGATATAATACGAGTCATCAAACTACTTCAACCCCAAATGAAACAAGCCCTCTACTGGCTAACAAAGAAGACGACGGTACGAGTTTGGGATCATCTTATGAATCAGTTTCTCATGATGAGGGAGAAGATATTGAGGAATTTCTTAAAGCAGCACCATCAAAGCCATTAGAAGAGGTCGAGAGCAGTGATCAGTCCCAACACCTTTGCGTGATCTGCTGCGAAGCTCGGAAGGATTGTTTCTTTCTTCCTTGTGGGCATTCCACTACATGCTATACCTGTGGGTTGAGGTAAGAATTTGACTTCAGAACTTTTAGCCTAGCTTCTGGAAGAACTCTCTGCTTCAAAAAGTAGCAAATAAGCATTTGCAAAGCGAAAGTCATGAGCATTGCTATACGAAAAGCTGAATAAGCTTTTTGGGACACTAAAAGTATTAAATGATTTGAAACTTGTGCTTCTACTTGCCACTGAAAGCTGTTTGGGGGATTTTAATCAAAAGGCTCGTGACTGCTTTTCTTATTCACTCTACTCAAACAACAAACCTCTAGACCGAACAAAGCCAAAATCAGCACCACTCAATGAAGTTCTTTGGTCATAACAGTATAACTGAAGAAAATGCTTTGTAAGATCATGCATATCAAGTTTATTTGGAGCTTGCAGGATTTTGGAGGAGGCTCAGACGTGTCCTATCTGTCGGAGGAAGATGAAGAAAGTGAGAAGAATCTTCACAGTCTAACACTCTGAAGCAATGAAGCAAGCATGCTTCCTTATGCTGTATCCTCTTGTGAACTCGTAAATCAGCGTTGTATAAAATAAGAAACATCCTCTTGTGAACTCGTAAATCAGCATTGTATAAAATATGAAATATCCTCTTGTGAACTCGTAAATCAGCATTGTATAAAATATGAAATATCCTCTTGTGAACTCGTAAATCAGCATTGTATTAAATATGAAATATGCCATCATGTGAGTATATACATATGTTGCAAGCATATGATACATTCAGTTGAAGTAAGGCCATTTACAGAATAGAAACTAGCGGCATGCTCATGATGTATTAACGGGTAAAAACTCTATTGGGTTGAGTCATTTTGGAATTTTGATAAAATATTGTTTGAATAAAACATCTTCTAAGAATCTATCGTGAATTAAAGGCTAGAGGCAATGAGCTTCTAGGTATAAGCGCAACGGAAATCGAACCTCTAATCTCGCAACAGCTATTTGGGGTGCTTCAACAAATCAAAACAAGCCACTAAACAAATATAGTTAACATATCTAACATGGTGGGGACGACTACTATATACTGAACAACTTAATGACATCGACCTTTTATCGTATTAAACAAATATATACAAAACCTCGTATATCTTCATTATTCAACTAAAATAAAATAATCCATTAAAAAAAGAGCAAAAATTGAATCGCCCACCGTGGGGCTCGAACCCACGACCACAAGGTTAAGAGCCTTGCGCTCTACCTACTGAGCTAGACGGGCTGGTTAAATACAACAATCAATTTTTCATAAAAATAATTTATCACAATGATCATCTAACTAAAAGAGCACCCCAGTTTCTCCTGAAAATAACCCCGCCACCCACCTCGGGTCCCCAGCGCACGCAGGAGCACAACCCAACTCCCTCGTCTCCGATCTCTCCACATTTCCCCCGCACCCTGACATGCCGCGAAGCACCCCGCTCCCTCTCCTAATTTAGCTCACCGCCTCCCTCTCATCGTAGTTCGTAAACCCCATTCCCTACCCCCATGGCTTCGTGGCTCAAGGTCGCCGAAGGTACCCCGATCTCCTTCCCCTTCCCCTCCTCCTCCTCCTCCTCCTCCTCCAATCTCCGATCTCTTCCCCTTCGATCCGTTTCCTACCGATGCATTGGAACCGGATCATCGATCGCATCTGTGGTTTTTTTAAAAAAATTTGTACGAGGAATTGGTTCGATCGACCTCTCGCTCTTCGAATGATGCGTTGGGGTGCTGAGTTTGATTTGTAACGATGAAGTTTTAGTGTCGTTTGATGTGGTAGATCTCAGTGGAAAAGAGCGTGGTGTGTAAATTTTACGCGTCATGATACGAGATCTGGTTTGGGATTAGCTAATTATACGTAGCTGAATTGGTATGGCTCCCGCGATTCGTCTATAAGCTAGTACTCTTCTGATCTAATTTCATCTATATCTAGATACTCGGTGCTGTTGATTCACTCTTATGTCAATTACTATTGCCTCAGAATCAAATACAGCTGCACTTGTGTCATTTAGCTGGCGAAATCAGTTTGGTCACTAGATTCGTCCTCTCTTTTAGCGTATGATTACTTATGATTAAGATGAAAACGGCGAATTTGGTCATACCTAGTTTTTTCTTTTGCTGGCAAACAAGATTGCTGTACGTCTCAGAGCATGCTTAAGAAGTCAATTGATACAAATTGAAGATTCTGCAAGAGTAAGACGAAAAAGAGTAGTTAAGTAGATATAATGGCTTCTTGTGCAGATGCCAGTGGAAGCTTCCAAATCATTTTGATCAAATTTTGCTGCACTAACTAGTTCGCCGAAGGGGTACTCTTTAGCCTCAGTTGTTCTTGGTTTAGTTGAATAAACCTTGTTTGAGGTAGTAATATGCCTTTTTTAAACAAGAGTTGAACATAATTAGAGTGTTTGGGATACTCGGACCTAAACAGGCATGTTTAATATCATCCATTTTGACATACATGCTGTTGATCTGCTTTGGGATTTTTAGTTGTTTTTCTTATTCATGTGCTTCCCTCATACTTCTTTATATGTTATTTATTTTATTGTGTTCTTTTTTTTTCTTTTTTCTTTTTTGGTTGTTTAGCATTTTTGTGTATAGTATCTGCATAGCTTTACTCTTGCAACAAGCATAAAGTTTTAGTACGAAGATGCTAAGATTTTCAAATGGCCTAAGCAGACCTACTAGAAGTTGTTGATCGGCGAGCGAAACTTGTTGTTAGTGAGTTGTCAGAGGAGCAGTCTGAATCACAGGCTCCAGGTACATAGACCTTTCTTCCTGGAACACCGGCTTGTTGTGTGCTACCTTTCTAGCAAAGAGCTAACATTGTGGTTCCTTTGGTATATTCACCTTTTTTTTTTTGGCCACTATGTCTATTTCTTATGCTCTTTTTTGCCTTTTCCTCTACGATAAGCTACCAATGGTCAAGACAGTCAATCCCGGAAGACGAGATCACGGGAAAAGGTCATTGGTTAAGTTACAACGTGCTTCCAGAATATTAGCCTTATTATTTTTATTCCAATCCATAAATGATTCACTATATTTACTGTTCTATATAATTTTTGCTTGCAGAGTCAATTAAAGTTCTCCAACATTGAAAAATCTAAAAGCATACTACCTCAAGCTGACCGGAAAAGCAAACAGTTATTAGTTCCACATGGAAAAGTTGATGAAATCAGTGCCTCTAAAACTGATGATGTTAATAATAATGAATCTACTAATGCACCAGCATCTGCTAATCAGAAAGATGCAGCAGTATTAGTTACTGAAAATGAGAGTGGTGAAAACACTGTTGACAATATGGTCGAAGTCCCACTGACAGAAGACAACATTGAGAGCGCAGCTTCCTCTGCTAACCAGGATGCTCTGGCTACAACTTCAACAGATGAGAATGAAGGGTTTCCTCTGCTGGCAGACAGGGAGATCGAAGTTGACAGTGGAGATCATTCCACCAATGGTGATCTGACTGTCAGTGCGGTGGGAGAAAATATTTCCTTGACTGTTAACCAAGAGAAAACTGTTCCTGAAATAGTTGAGAAACAGAGCAATAGTCATTCCCAAGAAACTGAGCCGGATATAATAGAGACCTCACAAAATGTAAACAATCAGCAAGAGAATAAAACGGATGCCTCTGCCATGAAAGTTCAGGACCAACTTGATGAGGTAGTGTTCCTGTTATCTGAAAAGGTCACACTTGGCTGCATGCTTATGTTGGTGGCCTATAGAATACTGTTGGCTGATTGTTTGGCTTGTTTTGCAGGCTCAAGGATTGCTTAAGACAGCCGTTAAAACTGGTCAAGCAAAAGAGGCTAGATTAGCCCGGGTAAGGAACATCATAAAATTTCTGTCCAAACTTTTATGTGTTGTAGAAGCTGACTTGTAAATGCATTATTAAACATGTTCATTTGCTGTGCATGCGTACATTTTGCTCTTTTCCAGACATGTAAAGTTGTGTTTATTTATTAAATTCATGTTATTCTTGCAAGATTTTTTGGACAAGATTTAGAACACGTGTTTGGAAAGGCATGCAGCTTATCTATCTAGTCACCCAACTTTGGAAGAACATGTCATTCCAAACAAGCTCAAAGCAATGGATTTTTTTTTTTTCTTATGGGAATTGCGTCTCTCTTTTATTTAGTTTTGGCCTTAAACTGTCTTCCCATCTACTTGGGCGTAGCTTTTAGTAAGGCTTTTACTGGCTTTTGATGAGGTTGATGTTGTAAATCTAAATAAGCAGTTTCTTCAGTAGTTGCCAAACAACTAATGGTGGTATTTGTTATTTCATATAGTCGAGCATTTTAAAATATTTGGTCATATAATAAAATCAATTTGCATAATGTGTAAAATAAATATAGCCGTGTACTTCGTATCTTGACTTATATCATTTGGTTCTTTGAACCCATATCAATTTCTTATATATCTTTCATTATTTGTTGATCCACTCTCTTGTTGATCGACAGGTTTGTGCTGGACTTCAATCCCGTCTTCAAGAATACAAATCAGAGAACGCACAGCTTGAGGAACTTCTTGTTCAAGAGGTAAAACTGTTTTTTTTTTTAAATTTTTTAATTTTTCTAAGTGAAACACCAATTATTAATTTCATTATGATTTATGAAACATGAAACAGAGAGAGAGGAATAGTTCATGTGAAGCTCACATAAAGCAGCTTCAACATGATTTATCTGCATCCAGGATGGAAGCAGCAAGAGTGGAGTCAAATATGGCTGATGCTTTGGCTTCAAAAAATTCTGAAATTGAATCTCTTGTCAGTTCTATGGATGCTATGAAGAAACAAGCTGCTGCTTCTGAAGGAAAGCTTGCCTCTGTACAGGTGCCTTTTTCTTGCAGTTTCCTTCATTTGAGGGTTCATAAAGAAATAATATTTACATTGTGTCTCCAGCATTCTTGTTTTAACATGGTGTCTCCAGCATTCTTTTCAAAATATTAGGACAACGAAATTACACTTGCCTTTTCTTAAAAAGAGGTTCATGGTGCCAAATGGTGTAACAATATTATAAGTCGGTGAAACCAATATCTGAATTGTGATTAAACCTCTTAAAAGTCCCAGGCATAACACAAACTCTTTTATTTGGCTTTTACTCAATTCTCTGGTATCTGAATTGTATATAAACATCTTAGGAATCCAAGGCACTCCAATACCACAATACTAATGCGAACTCTAATATTTAGCTTATATATTTAAGATAATTTAGAATAGTTGGATACTTGGATGCTTCTATGTCAATATTCATGCCTTCTTAGCATGCTTCTGAATCTGCTTTGTAAGCCGATATTTTTATTTGGATTTCCCACAATCTTAGGCTTTCAATCATCATGAAGCAAAACGAGTTCTTCCTTATTTTACACATCTTCATATCTCTTAATTTTTGAAGATCCACCACCTTGTCACATTTTATACTGTTTAAACCAGGCAGACTTGGAGAATTTGAGGAGAAACCGTGAACTGACAGAGACTCGGATGATCCAGGTATATAATTCTTAGATTTAGAGAGAATTAGGTTTTACTGTGATGTTACTTTAACGTCCTTTCTAAGAATATTAACAATTTGTCTTTTTGCATGTTATAGGCTCTAAGAGAGGAACTTGCTTCTGCAGAGCGCAGAGCTGAAGAAGAGCGTACTGCACATAATGCCACAAAGATGGTATTTCCTTAAAACTGTTGGATGTTTTCCCATTATCATCCCTTCTCTTTTCCCCTCCATTTTTGGCTTATGATCAGGCATTATACAGACAGCAGTAGAGAGAGAGGTAGAGCTAGAGCACCGGGCTGTTGAGGCATCAAATGCTCTTGCTAGAATCCAGGTAATTTAATGAAGTACAAGTAAGAATTTGCATGTTATCTTTTCTCAGTGAAAGACCTTACCGGGGTCTTATCTTCTTCTGCTTTTCACTAGTAAGCCCTTCTTAGGGCATAGGGCTTTTCAAGGAGAGAGATTTAATTTCTTTTCCTTTCTCACAAGACCATCAATTTTCCCGGTTTTTGACGACCTGTGTTGTTCTCCACATTATCACTAGCCAAAATTACTTGCTATTTGCATTTGTATCTTTATGCTATTGAAAGTGATCACTTGGCTGCTTCTCATCTATCAAGTCTTCGTAGTTCTAATCACCCAAGATGAGCTGAACAAACCCTATTAACTTATATCTTTGTGTTACTCATTGCATTAGGTGTTCCAAAAAAATAGTTACTTTGTTTCACAAACATCTATTTAGCGTGTTTATTAGATTTTGACGAGCTCATTAGTCTTCAGAGAGCTGCAGATGAAAGCACATCAAGGGCAACTGAATTGGAGCAGAAAGTGGCTTTGCTTGAGGTATTTTGGGTCTTTCATTGCTCATTAGCTTTCAGGAAGTTTTAAACTGGTGAACTTTTTGATTTCTGATGGATATCCCTATATTACCCTAGGTTGAAAATACATCGCTGCAGCAAGAGTTACAAGACATGGAAGCTCGTAACCGCCGCTTCCAGAAGAAGCCTTCTGAAGAAGCTAACCAAATTCTTCAGGTAAGAAGCACTGTAGTACAACGTTCAAAGATGCTGCACTGACATCATTTTATTTCAATATCATGCTACCTTGTTGAAAATCTTGTGCATTTCAAAATAAAGATGCAGGCATGGCAGGAAGAAGCCGAACGTGCGCGTCATGGCCAAAGAGAAGCAGAAAACAAGCTTTCTTCTTTGGAGGTAATCGTTTGTCTTTACTACGGAAGTTCGTATCTTCTTTTTTGAACTTTAAATACCTTTCTGAAAGTACACTCTTGTCTTTACTATGAAAGTTCTTATCTTCTCTTTTGAAGTTTAGATACCATTCTGAAAGTGTGCACTCTCAGTTTACTTTTCAATGAAGAAAAATTCATGGGTATAGAGCTGAAAATCTTGGTAGCGCTAAAATACTGCTAAAACTAGTCAAGACAGTAATTTGAAATTTATGCTTTAAAAATTGTAGTACTCTTATTATCTTCTTTTTTTTTTTTTGGAATGGACATGATTCTTTAATTGTACTGTTCACTTTTGACTGGCAATTATCATTTGCAACATCTTCATTTATCACATGACAGGTTGAGCTACAGAAGATGCGAGTAGAAATGGCTGGCATGAAAAGGGACGCCGAGCATTATTCAAGACAGGTAAGTTAATTGCTCTGCCTTTTTCTTGTGAGTAAACAGGCTAATCTAAACATTTCATGCTAGTACTCTGCCCAATTGGAAACTCCATTATTAAAATTTCTCCTCTTGGAGACCAGTCATCTGCCTCCAAATTATGAGATGATAAAACAGTTTCATGACTTCATGATGATTCTATCTTTTAAGGCCATCAAAATATCCTCGAAGAGAAAGATGACAGCGGAAATTTAAATCTGATACACAAGTTTCCATATTGCTTTCGATAAAAATGATGATATCTAGGATAAAGGAAGAGGATAACTCTGAGGCTTGATGTACAATGGAGAGTTAAATGAATGGCCATCTGAGCAACCATACGATGAATTGGAACTTAGCAAATTGCTTGTGAACTGGAAAGTGTCATGATAAATTGAATAGTAAGATTATGAGTAAAAGGTTATGTAGGTTGAGTAGATCTGGACTATGAAGAAATCAGTTTAGTTGCCTTTTTAGGACGTCTTACTGATACAGCTTGTGGTGGTGATATGCAACATGAAAATATATGCTTTGTCTGTCGTTTTTGAGACCAATGACAGGAAATATGATCGCTGTCTACAGTATATAATCCTTCTTTTTCTCCCTCTCTCTCTTTCTCTAGCAAACACAAAAGCACTGGTGCATAGATGCCCGTGCACATACACAAAAACACATTCTTGACACCTTATCTTACATTGACTATGGCATAAAACTCTCGATCTTCTTTTGGCAGGAGCATATAGAATTAGAGAAGCGATATCGTGAACTGACCGACTTGCTGGTATGCCATGGCTCGAATTTTATACCCTTCAAGGAAATGTTTCCTTCAACATTCTAGAGTTTGACTCTTCATTTGATCTTACATGCATGTGTTTCAACATATTTCAGTACCATAAGCAAACCCAACTAGAATCCATGGCCAGTGAAAAAGCTGCGTTGGAGTTTCAACTAGAGAAAGAGATAAGGCGCCTTCAAGAAGCACAGGTTAGCGATCAGCTTCTCTCCTGATTTTGCTAAGAAACGGTTTCTTGTATATGTTCTTATCACATCAAAACTCATCATATGATGCTATGGTGACTTTGATTATCTGTTTGATAGGTAGAAGCCGAAAGGAGTAGAGTTGCGCGCAGATCAGTGTCATCATGGGAAGAAGATACTGATATAAAAGCACTCGAGTATGCAGTCCTTTCTCAGTAACCGCAGGTATGACTAGACCTGAGCAAATCCTAGGTTGAGCATGGTCAAGATCATGGATTAAGAAAAAATTTCATGGCCCGGGATTTAGCTGCTTTTTTAAGCCTGAGACAGGTCCAGTGAGCTCAAAAATGGTTGCGCTGGGTCAACAAAAGAATGTGAAGACCTGAGCTTGAGCTGAATTTTCTTGGGCATCAGATTTTGAGACTCACCTGGCCCGGTGAAATGGGTTGATTCTTCTGACTGGGCCAAAAAAACTGGGCCTGGCAGGTGGGGCCAGGTGGCTTGGACCTTCTTTTGCTCAGATCTAGATGTATCTTTTCATGCATGGATATGATTCTCGTAAATCACTGGACAACTAATAGGTGCATTACAGGCCTCTACCTTTACACCACCGGCATATGGCTGCAGCAAGCATACAAGTCTCTGTTCTTCTCTCTCGCTTCCCCCCTCTCTCAACTTCCCCCTTCCTGCCACCCCACCCCCCAAAAAAACCTCCTTTTTGGTTTCATTATTTGTTTTGATATTTTCTCTTGCAGTTGCAAAAGGCTGCTAAGCTTCTAGACTCAGGAGCCGTACGGGCTACTAGATTTTTGTGGCGGTATCCCGTTGCTAGAGTCATCCTACTCTTCTATCTGGCAAGAACTTCCTTCTTTTTCACTTTCTCTATCTATTTTACTTTCTCTATCTAATGCGTATAAATCGGAAAAAGCCTCTAAACTGCGTTCGCATATGATTATGTGCAGGTGTTTGTGCATCTCTTCTTGATGTATCTCTTACATCGCTTGCAGGTGTGCATGCTTTTTAGGCTACACAATCACCGTTATGATTTTAATTGTTTTGTTGTAGGAAATTGTCTTTCGGAGACAATCAGTTCTTTTCTCGTAACAATTCTCAGAGTCCCTCGTGGTTGTCTGATTGAATCTTTCAAAAATTAGGACCTCCATTGAAAACATTGCTTCTTAAGAAGCCGTGTATGTTGTAGCATGTTCGTAATATGTATATATGTTTTTTAATTCTCAGGAACAAGCCGACGATATTTCTTCCAGAGAAGTTGCAGCATCTCTCGGACTCGGCAACTCAAGCTTGCCGTAGGTTTCCTCGTAGTTGCTCATCCCGAGGCCCATTCCTTTCTAAGGGGATCTCTGGGGATAAGAAAACTACTTATGGCGGATGCCCTCCCTCTTTTATTTTTTACCCCTCTTCTGTAAATCTGTTCTTGTTATTTTGCTACTCTTTAATCCATTCTTTGAAGTTTCATATGAACCAACAATTTGCTTCAGATATATATAGTGACAAAAAGAAGATTCGTATACAATTGTATGAAGGAAGCTTATTTTATGACTTCTTGATTGTTCATCTCTGTTAAGATTATTGGATTCCGCTCAAAATGTTGGGATTGAACGTGATTTAATTTGGAAAAATATCTCTTCCTAATCCAAGGGGGTCTCAGCCCCTTGTTTTGAAGTCATTTGACCAACCCGTTGGAATCTCTGGTTTTTGCGTATCAACCCCAGTTTTCCCTTATAGTGATCTTTTTGTTTTGTTTTGTTTTGTTTTTAATTTTTGTTTTGATTTTTTTTTTTCTTTTTTTTTGGTCTCCCTTGGGACAATGCCTGTGTGTCTCGCGCCCCTGAGTTTGTGAGGAATTAAATAATTTAAAATTGTTTATAATATTTTTTTAATATTTTTAAATTGTAGTTGGTAGTAACCGTAATTTAAACATGTAAAAAAAATAAAAAAATATTCTTAAAATTTTTTAGTTTTTTATGGTATATTAATAAAACTTTTAGTTATTACGTTGTCAAATTAAGTCTTATTTATGGTATATTAANTTATAGAATTTCACCTAATTTTTTAGTTTTTTATGGTATATTAATAAAACTTTTAGTTATTACGTTGTCAAATTAAGTCTTATTTATGGTATATTAATAAAAGAATGAAAGAAAAATTAGGTGAAATTCTATAAAAATATAATAATTATTTATGAATACTTAATAAAACATAATTATTACTATTGGTATTGCATATTAAATATTTTCAAAACAAATTATGGTCCGTGACTCCGTGTTTATCCTTTTCGTGTCGAGAAGAGAATACGCGAGGCTTTCTCCCTTTCTTCGGCTCCACACACCTTTGTGGCTCCTCCCCCAAAAAAGAAAAAAAAAAAAAGAAAAAAAGGAAAAATCCCAAATTTAAAACCCTAATTCCCCTCTAAGGTCTCTTCGTTCCAAATTAAGCACACCAATTTGGTGCTCCGCCCCCAAAGCTTCGATCGAGATCCATCGCGGCGCCGATCGCCGTCCCATCGACCCGTGCCTCTACGATTTCGCCCTCTTCTAGCTAGGGTTTCCATCGATCGGGGGCGAAATCTAGGCTTTCACGAGGCATGAGGTTTGATGGATGATGAACGATGCCGGAGCTGCGTAGCGGAGTGCGCAGGGGCC